>NW_014577360.1:112853-122782 GCF_000485595.1 Priapulus caudatus
CAGCTGCTCTTGGTCGTTCACATAGCCACAATCATCTGGCTTCAGTGTCTCAACGTTTTCAGGATCAAAGTGGCACTCCAAGGCATGATTGATGGTGTAGGCATTGTAGAATGCACGCTTGATATGAGTCAGGAGTCCCTGACTAGTCGGTGGTAGGCTGTGGAGAGAACCCTCTTTGCTGAAGTGGAAAACCTCTGCTCGATATTCAGAGAAACACTTAGCATTGCTACCTCTTTTCAGTATATTCACTAAGTAATGCTCGGCGTTGCGAGTCATGGCCGGAGAGATGGTTGGTAATTCCCCAAAGTGTTTCAGCAACTTTTCAGGCTCTGCCTTTAGAGCTGTCTTGTTTGTACCATATTTGCTGGTTATGTCACACCCTGTAAGACTGTGTATAGCCGGCAGTGCTGCACAGAGCCGATTACCCAGGCACTGGAACAGGGTATGAAGGGGTATATATCAAGTTGTATCTCCCATTCCAGCTCGCACCCACAGCGACTCAAGGTTGTGTTGGTGAAAGACGGGCATGTAGTAGAGCAGAGCAGCAATAACATCTGTATCGTTGGAGATTACAACACACACTTTGTGTCCTGCATTGAGAGAGTCCAAGACGTGGATGAGTATTCGGAGGTCAGCTTCTTTAAATGACAATTTAAGGTGTGGCAATGCTTTTTCTAGGCCTTGATGGACCATGATGCACTGCCAATCCGCGTCTTCTTTGGTCACTTGTCCGAGTACAGTGGGATATTGTAATGTTTCTGAAGTATTTGAACAAAGATGGCAGTAGGTTAGCTTCCCGAGAAGCTTATTCATGTTTGACGGCCAGAATCTCTTCATCTCCTTTGGCAAAGATGTCTCTGGTTCAATTGAACTGTACTCTATTGGTACAGTTTCAGTGCACCTCTTTCTCTCACTATCCTTCACTGAGGGTTCATCTGAGTACATGTCAAACACATAGTCACATCGCCCGAACTGATGGCATACATCCGAAACAAGAGTAGATAATAACACAATGTGTTATTATCTACTCTTGATCCGAAATGGCTAAAATCCTAAGAGGAGATCCTTGAAGCTGGAGAGGCTAGTCACACAAACCTTACGAACTGTGGCCATTATGTCTATGACATATGAAGTGTTCTTTCGATGTCTATAGCCATAGTCCTCAAGTTTGTGATTAGCCTCCAACTCCTTAATTAACAGGCTCTTACCTGGGCTGACCATCGTCCCGTCCTCATTGAACAGGAGAGGTAAAGGTGCAACATCATATTTCAAGAGGTCCGCGGTGGTGAGGCCACGATCACGGGCGATTTCAATCGTTCTCCCTACAACATTCATCTTCTTCGCTGATTTTTTGATGGTCTTCTGCGGCTTGTTTCGATTTATTTTCATTGTTTTGAGGTTCGCTCGATGATTACTTTCACTAAGTCTTGTGGTTTTCTGTACGAACATTTTGAGTCGAAATGTCAAGTACTTCTCCTCTCCTTTTGCGAAGGCACTCAGTATGTCATTTTTGATCTCTTTTGCCATGATCTCCTTTGTCACGAAATTATGAAGCATGAGGGAAGCCCCTAGAGACATGGGGGAGCCCTTCTCTTCAATGAATTTTACCATTGCCTGGATATGAGACTCCTTGCGAACTGTAGTAGCTTGGGATGACTCATGGTGGTTAAAGGAATTGTGTGTCCTCTCCATCACATCAGCATATCTCCGATGCAGATTCTTTACTGCCATCATTTCATGGTATATCAAGTCCCATTGAGCAACGTACTGCTTTTGCTTGGCATGCCCGATGATTCCGTCACTGCATTTAGATGATAGGTTTATACTTTACTCAAGCTTCTGGTCACCACCGACTGCAGTGAACCGGCCAGGTTTCTCCTTGATGGAAAAGTTCCTATTTGAGAAGTTCACATGCATTGATGGTGCAGTTTGAGGTAAACGCCACATGTCTTCCAGGTAGACAGAGCACCAGCAAAGATAGTTTGTTGAGTCAAAGGCGGCGAATAAGTATAGAGCACGTTGGACGGCATCAAGATGAAGTTCCCATATCCCCTCACGATTTGCTCTCAACAGATCATGCACCACAGCCATCATGCGGAGGAACTGAGCCCAGAATCTGAAGTTCTCATTCACAGCAGACCGTGTTGCGATGAACGTTTTCAGATCTTCGAATAACTTGGTAGAGGCAGTTGCAGTAAGCTTGGCAATCAACTTCTAACTGTCAGTGACGTTCTTCTTCGTAACACTTGATTTGAGGTCAGTCAGGATAGCAAGCTCTTGTGAATATCGCTCAACACCTCTCTCGGCAAATAATTATTTGTAGAGTAGACGCTGGAACGTTTCAGCAAGAAGTTGCATGCCTTCAAGGCAGCGGCGGTAGTGTCCTCCATTGAGAACTGAGTTCTGAATCATGGCTGGACCAAAGACACCGGTCTGTAGCCAGGTCATGTCGGCTCCACTTCCACCGAGGGCTTTTCCAATGCACCTCAAAACAGTTTTCACCAAGTGAAATGTCCCCAAGCATGGGACTAGAGTGCTAAATTCCTGCGGTCTCATCAATTAAATTGCCTAGACGATACAGTATACCCCTTCGTCACAATACATTTGGATTTCTGTTTGAACCAGCTGTGAGCCAATGGACATGAAATTCCTCATCGCAGAATAAACTGTTTCATACTCAGTATATACGTATATTTTGTATACTACAGGATAGGGCAGGACAGGCAAGAATGTGAGGTTCTTTTCTGGGATGTTCTCCTCTGTCCATACAGCGTTGCTTGCACTCCAAGAAGGCATTGTTTGTGATGGAGGATAGATGGAGACCTAATTTTGGGTGACATCTACGCGGGCAAGGGACCAGATAGTATCTTTCAGTTTAGCTGCATCAGCATTTACTGATGAATAGACGTCGTTGCTCACTTCGTAGGATGCAGGAAGGTCAGGACGGCGAGCAAATTTGTGGAACTCTAGGAGAATTTGACATGGTAGGATTCGCTTAAAAGCTCGTTGGCCGTGTGTGACCTGAGTGTCAGAAATTTTGGGATACGGGTTGATGATGACGGTTTGTCTTGGTAAAGTACAGTCACTGTATCATGCTCCGATACATTTGTACCCCCAATTGTCAATGGCGCCAGAAGTGAATTGCCCGGGATCAAAGTGACAGGTTAGCGCAACGCGGTTTTGGTTGTGCTGTGCCGTGAAAGATGCGAGATCATGTTGGTACCTACGCAGCTCTGCGTAGCTGATTGCAAGTCCTTCATGGTTTAGGGTTGTGGTCACAATTTTGCCTCCGCGTCCAAGACCATGAACAGATTCCGCATTCATGATATGCATATGTGTTCTCCTTCTGTCGTTTCTTTCGTCCAGCTGTACAGTTCTATGATGCATGTATATTCTTCAATCATCTTTCTATGGGACAATTTGTGTCTTAATTATCGCTTTTGGCAGATATCTTATACTTTTTCTAATTAGGTGAACTCCAAAATGTATAATAATGGTGTCAATCAATTCCTTGGTGTCAGAAAACCTATATGTTGCCACAAAATCAACTTCCTATGTCACTTACTTACGGATTTGACGAAATTCGCAAAAGGCGCTATTTGGGGGTAGGGTTGACCCTGAGTTACAATAGCCCCCTGTGCATCATATAGAGAGGGGAAGCATCGTTTTGAAGGTTCACTTAGAGCACTTAATAAGGAAACTTTTGACCAATTTTGGTAGCTCTAGCTACAATATTGGGTGAGTGAGAAGCAATCATACTTAGAGCTACTTTCAAAATGAACGCGATTTTTGGCTAGTTTTTGGCTAAAATTGAGCAAAATGTAGCCATTTCGTACCATGAAACAAAGTTTATGGCAAAAAATCATGCTAGAAAGTTATTAGTAATACTCATTTAATGTAATTCAGTGCAATTTGAAAGTTTATGGTTGCTTAATAAATATTTATTCTCTGAAACTTCAATATTGTCATTTTTTCACTTTGGCGCTTAACCGAAAATCAAATAATTAGCTGTACAGAAAAAACGTACTTGACCCAGAAGTGTTACCCAAACTTTTTTTAAGAGTCTTACCATAAGGAATGATAAAATATAAGGTTTTGCTCTAAAAGAGTCATGTACACGAACACCCCCCCCCCAGAGCCAGGAGTAGTAGATTGATCCGCGCTCGACAGTTCTACTCGCATTACACTGAAACTGTCGAGCGCTGACCAGTCTATAAAATACGCGGCTTCAGAAATTCGGCATTTGGCGTTCACACGAGAGAAATACGCGGTCGGAAATATGCGGTACGAGATTCGGAATTTCTCAAGCACGGCAAATAATTCGGCATCTGGGAAGCCGCGTATTTCAACAAATACCGAATCTATTTAGATTTCGTATTTCTTGGACCGCGCATTTTGCCTCGTGTGAACGCTAAATACCGGATTTCTTGCTACGTGTGAACGCGGCTATAAACACACTAGGTTTATCCATAGATATAGAATAAACATTGTTTATTCTATATCTATGGTTTATCGTTGAGCGCAAGAACAGATCTGGCTGCACCTTAGTAAGTTCCCGTTATGGAAAATAAGCAGTACCTACCAATACATTCATTCATTCCGAAAAAAAACCTAAATGTCCCGGTGTCCCTAAGATTGTTCAACGAACCATAACTTAAAGAATTCGTCCACTAAATTCGTCCACTAAACCACAAAACTCCTTATCTTGGAAATCACTCACAGAGTTGTTGTGAAATTTTGAATCGACTGATTCTGACCGATATGTTTGTTATAGGTATGTTGATTCAGCATATATAATTTCGCTTTTTGGAAAATGTAACGTGCGCATATCTTACAAGCATGTTAATGCGATTTCAATACGAAATAAATTACAAACGTCAGTATAAACATCATTTTTTACCACGTTTGATATAGTGACACCCAGTCTAAGTTGGATACACAATGGTCATGATACTGTGATGATAGATGGCAATTATTAAACTAGCTACTAAATTATAATTGAGATCCGTGCGAGCAAGCCAAATACTGCCGCCACTGACGTTTTAAATCCGATTTAAATATAAATAAATATTATATTATGTGATTTAAATGGTTAGAATCGGCTCACACACTCTGATTCTTATGAGTTCAGCGCAGCTTGAGCTGCGAATAAGATGATTTCAAGATAGCATTTTCCTTCCGGATATGATATAATCAGGAGTGAATAAAAACAAAAAAAGTTTTTATTCATTCCTGATAGAATACTACTGTATAATATTATTTTCTGGTAGTAGTTGGAGCTATGTATGTCAATCTGGTTTGATTTGTAGCTTACACGAATTTCGACAAAGGACCGCGTTGCATAATAACTTGATATTATCGCAGCTGTTGCGCTATATGATATCGAAGTAATTAAACAGAGCTTGTTTGCTCTTGTTGCGGCGAGAACCAGCTGCCAACCACTTCAGGTGGAAAATCCCGATTGAACTATGGAAAAACATACCCCCCCCCCGTCTACACTATGGCATTTACACTTCACAGCATTTCACTTCTTTCCAGCTCTAATAGTACTGTACGCGCTTCACTAATAACGGCAGGCATGCTTGGTAACGCCTAATAAGCGAGTTCGTAATTACTGTTACAGTCTGCGCATGCGCAAATTTTGCCACGAATTTTTCCGGGTTAGGTTATTTGTGAAAAACATTTCGTATTTCGACCGCACATGCAGTACACATGCGCATGCATGTGTGTCGTTGTGATGCTACAGTATTCGCGTGCGTGCGTGTGTGCGTGCGCACGCGCACAGAATATATGTACATAATATATTATACGTACTGAACCGAGAGCGCACGTCGCACTCGAGATTTCACCGATTTTTCTCAATGACCCGGTGACCTGTGACGTCATACAACCCCTTGGCTAACTACGAACTCGCTTATTACCGGCGGATTGAGAATCACGCGGTTTGAAATACACGACGGTAATATGACGACTAAGCCAAAGCTTGACTAAGTTACAGCTATATATAAAGCTCGACTAAGTTAAAGCACGACAAAGCTAAAGCTCGATTAAGCTAAAGCTCAATTAAGGTAAAGCTCGACTAAGCTAAAGCTCAACTAAGTTAAAGCTCGACGAAAAATACATGCGCGCGTACTTCTACCAACGGCTAATTTAAACAAAACTAAAAGAAATTAAATCTGAAATTTCACATTCAAGTCCACAATTTATTGTCATATGACACACATTTCTACGTTTTTCAACAACATACAGTTTCTACACTGTACAAAACATAACTTTACACAAATTTACAGACACCAGCATACAATGATTGCGCAAGTTAATACATAGACTGTAAAGCTGGGAGGTGGGGATAAAAGTGAAAAGAAGAGAAGGGCGTGGTGAGAGAAAAGGGAAGCACATATGAAATTTAATGAAGAGAACAATATTGTTCGAAACAAATTCTTACTCTAGCACATTATTTCAATAGAGGTTAAGTTCTTGATGCTACAGCTTTCATTCCACTAGGTAACTGTAGTAGCTAAATCGAATATAGTTCTGCCCTCTTTAAATCGCAATTAGAGCAATCGTGCGACAGATTTATATGCAGGATAGTTACGCGGGAAAACAAAAAGAAACCAATCGATTCATCACGAAGTAAACCTTATCCTAAAACGAAACAATATATCAAAAGCCTAAAAGAAATCAGGTCCGTTTATAGCAGTATCACCATCAATAGCACATTTCATTTACATAACGTTATAGTTAAGTGGGAGAAAACATTCGCAGGTATATCTCACACCAAGGCGTTGCAAACAATTCATATTTCACGATATTGATCTAAATTTGCATGGTAGTAGGAGGTTATAGTTTATTTTTAACGAACCAAACATATACAGCACACATTTTCAGCATGCAATAAGAAGACGCAATACTCCTGACAGGTGCTTTACATGGAACATCTCCATCAAACATGATATGCATACGACACCAATGTTCGGTGCAGTGACGATCTGTCAAGTTCAAAGATAGCACATCACAGCGCACCAGGTATGTGCTAAACTAATACTATTGAAACAAATGCAGATAAAATGAGAAATAATCAGTCAAGAGGGGGAAATGTTAGAGCTAATAAATCAGCTTCGCAATAAGTCATGTAGTAACAATTAGAATGCTAGAATTGTTCCCTATACTACAGTATATTCTATATAGTATATACAGAGTGTTCATAGATAAAGCACATACTGAGAGGTGACAGCGAAACACGTCTTGTGAGTTTACTTATTCTTGCATGAAACTCAAATGTTTCCAACCTAATCTGAACGTTATTACGGGTCCCGTAACTATATTGAGTAAAGAATAAAACAAAAGTGTCCGTATATACATAATAAACATAATAATAGATCGGCGTGCATACACTAATGCTAAAATAGCGCCAAACTCCAGCTATATATTATAATATGTCATAAATCGGGTGATGTTTCACTGGGGGCACGACATATTTACCATCCCATGATTTCGCGAATAAAGAACACGACATCTTTCAATAACTTCACCTCTGATTTCGTGGTATCATACTAAACCAGAAATGCCATTGTATATCTGAACTAGGACGCACTGTGTATGTGTGCCGTGTGTGAGATTAGTAACCGGGATGAAAATTGTGATTTCCTTACTCGTGATATTGTGGCATCTGATAACTACTCTGTAGTTCCTTCAAACCTCTATTGCCGTATTACCATGTAGATATAGATTCTATATAAATACAATACATACGGAACATATGTATAGGCGTATAGTATTCTATAAATATGCTCATGGTATTATACTCGTGCTTTTACTCAACCAGGGTCAAAAACTGTCTGCGTCAAGCTAAAAATGCCCCCCACGAAGCATCCCGTCTCATAATCATTGTCTTATCAAAGATAGAAGTTTTCTCAGTTGACCCAAGCTCCTTTTCAATATCTCTGCAAATTGCAAAGAAGATACATTGAAATAAAACTACCCTTAAAGCTGGGATGTTCCTGTTGGCACTTGTAGGTTGGTCTACAACCCAGCCACCAACACGGATTCTTTTTCGCTTTTGTGAAAAAAACTATAAACCCGTCTAAGCAGCAGTTAACACCACATGCCAAAATGTTAGTGCCAACGGGAACAGCACTTCTTTATACCTGATAACATATTACGCATTAATAAACTCTTCATCTTTGGCTTGTAATTGTGAAAAACGTTCCTGCCTTACATCGCAGAAAAAAACGTTGACCGTGGCATAACTAGGTTAAGGCATTTATACAAAATGCAGCCGATTCGCCATCTGAAGACGAAAGAAAACGCCCTGCCAGCTTGCTGTTTTTGGTGTAGTCGGTAGATCTAGACGTGACGACAGTCGCTAAAGAATACTGGTCCCAAACGACTAGAAACCGTCTTTAATGCGATGCATAGGTGTTATTAGGCAGAGCGCACTCGCAGTTAGTTCACGAATCTATCACCTCACCATATTCTGCTATAAGACTGACGAGAATCGCGCTGCTGGCAGCTGTTGCGAAAATGTGATCTCACTCCGTCACCTTCGATTTGTCACGGATTTTTGCGCTGCCAGTTTAGGAAAACCTTAATATCCTTTCACAAAAGAGTCCTTGCTGGGTTTACTGGTCCCAAGCCTGCTCGGACATCACCAAATCATTGTTCCAGTTGCCATCGGCTTCTCTAACAGTTAATTTATTACTCCGCGAAAAATTCTGGGAATTCTGTTGCCAAACCAATCAAATATATAATATATAAAAACAATGTCGAAATTAATACCCGAATAGAATCTAATCATGCAAAGAACGCTAGAACTAGCACTTATAGTTACACCAGAACCATATACAAAACGACGTGTTTTCAACATAGCTCGACATGAGTTATACTAACGTTACATTCATTTGATATGACGTAAGTAGACTCAGTGCAAACTGTATGCGTAGCTGCTTTTTCTTCAAAGGAGAACCGGACCACACACTGCGCGCTGGTAAGTTAGCGAATTTTCAGTAAACGTACATTTTTTAAACACGTACATATCACTGCGGTCAACTCCAATACACAGATAAGACTAGCATCTATTGGGAGTATATTGTTGCAGATTGAAGACTCGAACAAAGACCTAGAGTAATTGGACCCAAACTTAAACATGGCCACGAAACCTTGACTAGACAAACGTTCACCAAACAAACGGGAATTTCAGACTAGAATCTTTATTTCTCGCTTACCTCTCTAAGCACACTGTGACTTACCAGATTGGACGAGCAGCGATGACTACCCTACGACTGCTATAACAGGTTGCCTGTGGCTAACTACCTATAAAAGATAGCCTATGACATTCCTACCTTCCCTTGGTAGCTTGCTATATATGACTTGCAAATAGTGTCTTGTTTATGGTAGTTTGCCATATATTACTTGCCAATAGTAGCTTGCTAAACGTGGCTCGTTTATAGTATTTAGCAAAAGATAGCCTGCCCACGGTAGCTTTTCACGCGTGACTTGCCTATGGTAGCTTGCCAAACATTGCTTGCCTGTGGTAGCTTGCCAAACATTGCTTGCCCGTGGTAGCTTGCCAACCACGGCCTTTCTGTGGTAGCGCGCCAAAAGTAGCTTGTCTATGGTAGCTTGCCAAACGAGGCTTGTCTATGGTAGCTTGCCAAACGTGGCTTGTCTATGGTAGCTTGCCAAACGTAGTTTGTCTATGGTAGCTTGCCAAACGTGGCCTGTCTGTGGTAGCTTGCCAAACGTAGTTTGTCTATGGTAGCTTGCCAACCGCGGCTTTTTTATGGTAGCTTGCCAAAAGTAGCTTATCTATGGTCGCTTGCCAAACTTGGCTTGTCTATGGTAGCTAGCCAAACGTGGCTTGTCTGTGGTAGCTTGCCAAAAGTGGCTTGTCTGTGGTAGCTGGCCAAAAGTGGCTTCTCCATGGTAGC
>NW_014577360.1:122792-136428 GCF_000485595.1 Priapulus caudatus
GTCTATGGTAGCTAGCCAAACGTGGCTTGTCTGTGGTAGCTTGCCAAAAGTGGCTTGTCTGTGGTAGCTGGCCAAACGTTGATTGTCTGTGGTAGCTGGCCAAACGTGGCTTGTCTACGGTAGCTGGCAAAAACGTGGCTTGTCTGTGGTAGCTTGCCAAACGTAGTTTGTCTATGGTAGCTTGCCAAAAGTGGCTTGTCTGTGGTAGCTGGCCAAACGTTGATTGTCTGTGGTAGCTTGCCAAACGTCGCTAGTCTGTGGTAGCTTGCCAAAAGTAGCTTGTCTATGGTCGCTTGCCAGACATGGCTTGTCTATTGTATCTTGCCAAAAGTGGCTTGTCTATGGTCGCTTGCCAAAAGTGGCTTCTCCATGGTAGCTTGCCAAAAGTGGCTTCTCCATGGTAGCTTGCCAAAAGTGGCTTGTCTGTGGTAGCTGGCCAAACGTTGATTGTCTGTGGTAGCTTGCCAAACGTCGCTAGTCTGTGGTAGCTTGCCAAAAGTAGCTTGTCTATGGTCGCTTGCCAGACATGGCTTGTCTATTGTATCTTGCCAAAAGTGGCTTGTCTATGGTCGCTTGCCAAAAGTGGCTTCTCCATGGTAGCTTGCCAAAAGTGGCTTCTCCATGGTAGCTTGCCAAAAGTGGCTTCTCCATGGTAGCTTGCTAAACATAGCTTGGGTAACGTGGCGTCCCTGTAATTATGTATTAATAGACGCTTATACAGACAACAACTTGCCAGTGAGAGCTTGTTTTTGAGTAGCTTGCCCATGTAAGCAGGATTGTGGTTACTTGCTGGTGACAGCCTTACCTACACCTGTCAATCTACGACGGTTTCCCTATGACAGTTCCCACATAGCAGCTCACCCATGATAGCTGGCAGACGACGGTTACCTATGATAGGTGACCAGTCTACACACAAGACACAATAGCAGACAACAAGAAACACAGTTCAACACCTGCTCTGTCGCACATTTAGAAACCTTCACCTGCAGTCTCACTCCCTGGCCTGCTTCATCGCAGCCACACACACACCCGTCCCTCCACACTTCAGTACAGAGCAAAGTGACTAGAAAATCTTAATAGACGCACAGACTTCCATTATTACAACCGCCTGCGATATGCAGTTCGTACAGTGCACGTGTTTATAAATAGGATTTACTTGTGGCACAAAATTCAACACTTACACGAAAGTCAATCGACGACGATATTATAAAGATCTAGCATTTGTTTGGATGTGCGCCTATCTATCCCCTTCCCACCCCACCCTCCCTCTATCTCAGTCCCTCACAAGGATACATGTTATAATATGACATAACCCGATACTCATAATATTCCATAGACACCAACTTTCTCTCTTGAATTCCCTATCTGAGCTCTCACCAAGTCTTTGCACCACCTCACCCAATCCTTGCGATATAAAGGTGGTACAAGACTACTACTGCAAGTGCGACTATTACATGGCAGCCACCTACAACAGCAGTTAAAGGTGCTACGCCATCAATTGCGTTGCAACAAAACGCCCCTAATTAGATGTAAACAAGCAGTGACTTGTCATACGAACAGCTCTGATCCTCTACCGATGAATTCGTCATCATATCGCAGTGACAGTCATTTCAATAAAACACCTGTATGTTTACGAAATAATTACTGAAGGGGTCCTACTAACTACCACCCGCTGAACAATCACAAAAGCAATCATCTTCTGCTGCAAACCTAGCATTCGCCATCGATAATACTGCACTATTACACCTACAGAATAATACGTTCGTTAAATGATAAACAGGTGACTGCTCTGAAAAACTGCGTAAACGCCCGTGAAGGAATGCAATCACAGTTTGCCAGGCACCACAGCATCTGGTAACATTCAGACTAGTGGTATCTGCTTTCAGCAGGGCTTCACAGACATATACCCCACCCCTGCAAGTTCTCAGCAGGGCTTCACAGATATATACCCCACCCCTGCAAGTTCTCAGCAGGGCTTCACAGACATATACCCCACCCCTGCAACGTTCTCAGCAGGGCTTCACAGGACGACTATACCCCACCCCTGGCAAGTTTCAGCAGCGGTCCTCACAGACTTATATTCCACCCCTGCAAGGCCGCCTCAGCAGGCGCTATCACAGACATACCCCACCCTGGCAAGTTCCTCAGCAGGGTTCACAGATATATACCCCACCCTGCAGCTTCTCAGCAGGGCTTCACAGAATATATACCCCATCCCTGCAAGCTCTCAGCAGGGCTTCACAGACATATACCCACCCTGCAAGCTCTAGAGGGAACCGACAGGAATGCAACAGAGCTAACAAGTAACGAATGCTTCCATGATACGGCATGTGTAACCCCTGGTACCAGATGAGGCAGGTTCACAAAAATACCTGGTAACATGAGTTAATACTCCGATGACAGGAGGCAGTAGTTTCTAATGCTCGGTCGCAGCCAGCATACGCAGCTAACACCGATGCTTCTATTACCGATCCCATCCTATCCCAACACCACCAGGCTGCGAACCTGCCAATTCATGTAGCCACATTCGGGAGAAACATGACACACTGTGGGGCTTCTACCTTACTGCATTACCATTTACTTCCCACTCCCATTCCCTTCTACTTTCCCTGACGCATTAGTACACAAACGTCCTTGCTGTTATGTGGTTCTGCTACTTGGTATGATAAAGGTGGCACTGTACTGCTCCTGTGATCTGAGACCCAACCATGTGTCTGCATACATCACCATCCTTCACGCGCATTCACGAAGCCAGAGCCAGCTTCTTCAGCTTTTTCTTGCGCTTGTCCTCCTTGTCAGACTTCTTGTCTTGGTCGCGGCTGACTCGGCCAAACTTCCGGTCCTTCTTCGAGCGCTGCGAGTACGTACGCAGAAGGTAGCCCTTGCCACTAGAGGGCGGTGAGGTAATCCTAGAAGACAGGAAGGCAAGAGTTAACATAATTACACCATGCTGGAGGTGAAGTAACGATGCCGACACCAGATACAAATATACAAAGTTACAAATAAATATTTGTATATACAAATTTATGTATGCATAGACAAGAGTATATGTGAATATATAAAGATGCATATAGAGATACACTACAGTACACCAAAAACAATTATTAAGATGTATACAGAAAAGCCTAGATATAAAAAAAAAAATGTGTACAAATATATACACTAAGACAGTTAAATGCATACAAAGAATCAATGTGCACAAAGATATATAGGGTCACACAAAGATGAGTAGGATACAAGGATGTTCAGAACAAGGAGGCAAGTATAATAACACAAGTATAAGAAAACATGAAGATATATACAATCGTATGAAGAACTATATGAAGATGCCAATACCTGTATGAACGATAAAGCTGCATGGCAACAGCACTCGCAGCCACTCACCTGCATGAGGCCGTGCCCTCCTCTGAGTGCGACCTCTCCAGCTGTCGCTTGTCTATCTGGCTTCTCTCCCGCTCCTTATTTTCGCGCTTCATCCAGATCACCGGATGCTTGCAGTCGGCTGGCGTCGTGTTACCGCTGCCGCTGCCGCCAGCGCCCCCTGCACTGCTGCTCGACGTGCGGTTGTTGAAATCCGCCGGCACAGGGCTCTGCGACTTTCCAGAGAGGAAAGCATCCGGGTTCTTGCCGCGCCGACGCGAGCTCGACCGCCGAAACATGGCGCCGAGCGGAGACTCCGCCCGCGACTTCTTCTCAATCTTTGGCATTGCCTGGATCGCGCGGAACTTCTCCGTGACGGGAATCTCGTCCGGGAACGCGACGTCGCCCGCCGCGGGGACGCCGGCGAGGTTTCCCGACGACGACGACGTCGCGACGAGTGGGCGGAAGCCGAGCGGGGAGCCGACGTGGTGCACGCAGCCCATCGACGCGCTGCTCGAGGGGCCGCCGCGCACGAATGCGGCTGCCCGCGCCTTGTCCCCCGACTCCGCCCACGCCGCGCCGCTGCCGAGGGGCCGCGCGTCAAAGCCAGTGAGGCCATGCACGATGTTATGTGGGGTCGTGGCGTTGAAGCCGGCAAGTTCGGGCGAGCACGAGAGCGGTGAGTCATACGAGGTCTGGCGGCGCGGCACGTAGCGGCCGTGCGCCGCCGTCTCCTCCATTCCCTCGCTGACTGTGCGACGCTCGCACCCACCAACAGCGCCCACTAGCGACTCCTCGCCATCCTCGCTAAGATTGTTATGCGAGATCGCGATACCCTTAGTGGCGGCGTACCCAGACCGCCGCGTCGCCGCGGCGATGACGGTGGCTGCGTTGCCCGCGGCAACCGCATCCCCCTCGGCGGACCGCTCGAGCGAGCAGGGCGCCGTCTGCGTGCGCGGAAACTTAGCAATGTCGAAATTCGCCGCCATGTTGCGCTCCTCCGCCTCGACCTCGGCGTCGACTTCAGCGACCTTTGACACGTCTGTGATGATCTTGCGGTTGATGTTACGCAGGATGCTCTCCGACGTCTCATCGAGCGAGCTGTCGAACTTGAACAGCTGCTTCGCCGTCTTCAGGTCCTCCTTGGGGCTCTTCGTGCGCAGGTTGTTGCTGTAGTCCAGCTGCTTGTCTTCCAGATCCTTGAGGAAGAGACTCTCGAGCTTCACTTGCGGCAGCACGAGTGTATCCGGCAGCTCGTCGCCGTCGCCGCCGCCAGCAGCGCCCTCTACCCACGTGTCGCATGCACGACCGTCCGTGTCGCTGAATGCGAGTGTCGGCAAAGTGTCGGGTGCAGCGGCGGCATCGTTGTTCTGGGCGCCCTCTGGCGGTAGTGAGGGTTCCTCATTCTGGTCAGCGGCGTCAGTGTTGGCGGATGCTGCGGCAGTGGTGGCGGCGGGGAGGGATGACAGATGGATCGGGGAGTTGGAGTCCTGTAATGATAGCTCAATGGCGATGCGCAGGTTTGGGTCGTCGTCCGCGTTTTCTGAAACACCGAAACATAACGAATTGTTAGCGAGCGATGCGTGAGTAAACATCGAAACCATGACTGACCATTCAACAAATATTGCAAAAATCTGCAAGTACATTTAGCTGATTTCTACATTTGACATTCACACGTGATTCACATTAGTACATTTGTCATTGAATCGTGTGTCATGCAATGTTGCACGTCGCAAGAGATGCGACAATAGAGTCAATGTTGAATTCAGGAAATTAAGATTGAGTTATGCAGATTAAAAGTACCCAAGTAATTATGTATGTACCATTTACATCTATGGTATGTAGTTTTGGATAAATAATTGGAGGGGGTATATATACCTGGGGGAACAAGCCTCGACACATTGAGGACTTCTCGCAGGCTCCTGGGATCTAGCGGTGAACTCGACAGCATGTCTGAACTCGTGCCTACTGAATTAGCCTTCACTGTCGTCTGCTGCTGTTGGCTGGGGGCGTTGTTGAGCGGAGTGCCCTCTGCTTGCAGATTGCTGTGGCTGGGGCCGCCGCTGTATGAAAGAGAATAAGCATATTAGGATTTCAGCACCATAACACACATTGAGTTAGGTCATCTACATTTATAATATTATGCAGGTTTGCACAACAAAACAATGAATAAGTAGTGCAATACGAGCCACATTCAGTACTTAAGCTTGGAAATGATATACACTCTATAGATCTGACTTCCAGATCAACATAACAATAAATTACGCATAAAATTCCTCAGTATTTTCAAACCTATTCCAAAGTTAATAGTTACACCTTCTTCGCACAAGTTAAAATTAAAGGATAAAACAACCCCCAAAAAGATATTTCGCAATTCTCGCAATGGAAAATTTTAATTGAGTTGCTCGACTCAAAACTGCCAGTAGATGGTGCCACGTGATACCTGACGTGCAACTGCGTGCTGCTGCCCATGTCCTGCATGAGCTGCAAGCGAGACATCTCGAGCGCAAGCATCAGCTCCATGTGATAGTCGGTGACGAAGGCTGGCGGTGACGCCGTCTCCTCGTCTGGCTTGCCTAGCTTATCTGTGCGGCTGCAACGCAGGCTGCAGTGGTCATGCACGGCCCCCGTACGCGGGTTCTGTGCGCGGGGACGCGTGCATCCCTGCCTCGCGCACACACCTACCAGGAGACAACGAGCACGTGAGATTACGATGGGGCAGAGAAGGGCCGGGGAAACACCCATGAAGGTGGAGGAAGGATGGATGGATACACTTAACACTGTAGCAACAAAGATTGCAAATTGTTTACTTAATGCTACACCAGTGAGGCTTTAGGAGGTTATATAAACACTACATTAATGGAAGAAACACAAATATTTTCCCACCAGACCCACACACGCATTGAAAACTGCAAATGCATTCATCCCTATAACCACACTGATCAAAATGTGCAAACACCTATCCTTTAGTGCTAGGCTAATGAAGACAGAATTGTGAGGATTCTCCGCTTCACACGTTGATGATCCGCAGGTTATATGAACAATCAGCGCGCATGATATTGCTGCTAGGTTGGTCAAGCTTGACACCTTTGTGCACGTATGCCCGTCCATGTGCACACCAAAATGTAAAATTTTCAGCAATTTCATAGTTTTTATAAGACAAATCATTGTTTTTATAACCTCCCATCACAGCATTGATTGGCTAAAGCCGCGGGTCAACTGCGTCAAGTGGATCACTCCGCCATCGCTCACCAAACACGGACGCATTCTGTGCGATCGTGACGTCATTCTCGTCCGAGTCATAGTCCGGCCAGTCATAGAGCGCAGCAAGGTTCGTGTGCCGACCTGAGCTGTCCTTGACCCACGGGTCGTTGGGGTCGATGTCTTTCAGCGAGGCCGTGATCGCTTTGCGGAAATCCTTCTGGAAATTTAGCAGCAGCATGCGAGTTACGGCTTACGTCGTACAAGGAAATCGATACGTGGGGAAAAGCAATTGATTCCACGCTGACCAACATGCACGGATGCACGCACATGCATGCACACACAGAAACATGCATGCATGTACGTGCTCACACTCGTGCCTATCCCCTCCACACGCACACAGTGCCTCCACACATACACAGACGCACGCACGCACGCACGTACGCACGCACGCACGCACACACACACTCACATCATCCAGGTCCATGTCGAGTAGGTTGGGGAAGTGACGGCGGCGGAACCTGCGCAATGCGGGCGGCGTCTCTGGTGGGATGAGGCCCTTCGATACGGAGAGCACAAATTCATGGCGCTTGCGCTTGACCAGCTGTGCTGTCTGCACAATCTTGTAGCGCGGCGTGCGCAGATATGGCCGCGCGATCATCTGCGACAGACTCTCCATCACCTCCTCCAGCTCCGTCTAAAACACACAAGCATGGGGCACGTTAGAGACGCATCTCGTTTTATCACACAAAATAATCCAATTGCAAGATAAATGCAAAATTTACCAACGCGACCGTTTCAGCAGGCAAACGTAAATATTTTGAATTTATCTTGAAATTAAATTATTGTAGCACACAGATTATTTTGCACATTTCTCTACCGTCAATGCTGTTCCTCCCAAACCAAGCCAAATTGCTCTGGAAGCATGATATCGAACATAAAAACTTACTGGAAAATGCTATCGAGCATTGCGTAATGCTTGAGTAGAGGTTAAATTTAGTATAATAAAAATAACGTGATTAAAGATTAGAGTCAACCTGATGTTGCCAACTAATATGACGTGCATTTGCTATCTACTGAGAAAACAACAACCCTCCTTAAAATATTATATAACAAGAAAACCTCTGCTCAGCTGGGTGCCCTACCTGCATGAACTCAAAGATGGTCTTGTTGTAGCCATGGTCCTCTAGGTAGTATCCATAGACGTATGAGGCGCGCAGCACACGCCGAGCCTTCAGCAGTTCCTGAATCGCATCCTCAATGAACTTGGTGTCCACCTGACTTGATCCGGCTGTGCAGACAGTAGAGACAGCACGTGACATTGTGACAGTGTGTGATAGCACATAACAAACAATGACAGCAGCAATGATACTACCCCCTACTTCCCAGTCTACCTCCTCTCATTCTACCGCACATGAATAACTTAGAGGAAATATCTATTCAGATATAATTATGAATAATCAATAATACAATAATACAAATACAATAATACTAATTAGGATGGATCAACACAAAATTTTTGACCGCTCAATGCCACTGATAATATCATTATAGGATCATTGGGAGTGATCAGGAAATTGGAAGATAGATGATAGAAATGCGTGACAAGACTCCAGAAAAACTGTGATGTTTATAATACATACACATATACTTGTATACTTATACTACTATATATTTATTTATTTATTTATTTACACTGTAATTGCTACTGTGCTGCATAATTTTAGTTAATGTCCAATAAGAAATATCAATAATTTATCTACATTTAAATACATAACCTAGTAGGGCACGAAGGGTCGTTGTCGTATAATGCCGTATAATATGTACCTGAGGTAACTATTTGATATGGTTAGGGTTAGGGTTAGGGTTAGGGTGTTAGGGTTAGGGCTAGGGTTAGGGTTCGGGTTAGGGTTAGGGTTAGGGAGTAGGCGTAGGCGACATACTCGCCGACACCTCGGGTACTACATATACGACAACGACTCCTTCAGCCCTAGTAGGCTATGGGTCACACACAATAAAATAACAATGTAACAAATGTTGTAACAATGAGTTGCTCATAAGTTACAAGAGGTCCTACTAGATGGCGCCAATGTGCTTGTGAGTGATACTGACTTTCGTGAATTGATATATTGCTTATACGAACAAAATATGCATTTTCAGTACCTATACAGTTCTAATTTAGTCCCATTAAAAAACATGTCGAACTTTTTACAGTGAATAGCTAGGTGTACAAAGAGTAACATTGCCAACCTTGTAGAATAAGGAATTTCACTTGATGCAAGTAGAAATCCATGTTAAAACACCTGGGGCCGGTTTCACGAAGCGTGATTAACTTTAATTATGATTAAATCACTAATCATACTTAAAAATCTGTTTCACGAAGCGATTTAAGTACATATTTAAAGGGATAGTAGACTCTAGGATTTTACTGTATACAACTGTACTTACTGTATAACAAATCGTCTATACCCACACGTATTTTTTACCAGATACCTAATTTAATTGTTATAATTAATTTCACATCAACGCTACGAAATTTGAACGGCGCCATGACACCCGCGACCGTGCTGCCACCCCGAAAAAGTTGCGTATTTGACAATTTATTTTGCACGTTACAGTCCGAGGGCTAATCACAAAAGTGCAATTATATTTATACCTAAATGCTATTTAACCGAACGATATTCATTTTAGGGCAAATTTATCCATATTATAACAGAAACTATATGTCGTTTATAAGATATTACAATCCTTTTGCTTTTAAATTAATAAATAAGAAACACCCTCAGTCTGTAGCCCTTGGCTGAAAAGTGGTTTTGCGCAACTTATCAGATCGTGTGCTTTCAGTGGCGCCACCGTCGTTGTAATCAAACTGTAGTCGTTATAGTTTTAAAACATTTTTTAATAATATTTCTAATGGTGATAATTGAACCATGAAACTTTTTATGTAGCGTAATTTTAACCTAAATTAACTGAAAATAACCCTAGAACCTAGAGTAAACGATCCTTTTAACTAATCACATAATTAGCCGACTTAAACATGAATTACACTGTATTCTAAATGGAGGACAACGCCAAAGGTACCTGCAAATTCAGTACATGAAAAGGAATTAATTTGCAATTATAATGACTAAATTAGTACAGCTAATCTTAGATAATTTAAATTTCCTTGGGAAAGAATGGAAGTAAAATTTCCAATTGTAAAATCTGCAGCCTACATACTACCAGGAGTTAATAAAGACAAAATTGTCTTTATTAACTCCTGATACTACCTACATACTACTACTAGTACTAGCAACTAATCATGATTAGTGGATTTAATTATGCTCCTGAGTAGAATCAAATATTGTGATTAACTTAATCATGATTAAAGTTAATTACGCTTCGTGAAATAGTCACTTCAATTTAAGTACGAGAAGTTAATCATGATTAAGGACTTAATTACGCTTCGTGAAACCGGCCCCTGAATATACTAATTGTGGAGTAAAATAGGAGAATGAAACTTATAAACTCAGCTCAAGGCACGCAATAAAGTTTGCCTCATCTTTACGTGTATGCATCATATGCAAGAGCAATATAAATGTAAATTAAATCCCTCATTAGTTTGGAAAACCAACAACACATTTTACCTACACTGTTCCAACTCTAACGAAATTCAGCAAAATACTCAAATGTGGGCAATTTTAAAGTCATTTGGTCGTATACATTTTATTCAACCAGTAATATCTGGTATTCCCACCAGAATAATTATATCATATGTTAGATACATATCATTTGCAGAATGTATTAGGCATTTATGAAACACTTTCGCCATTTTAACGGCTAACGCTCCATTAGGAGTGTTCCCAACTTTGATATCATTAATGATTAATGATTGATAATCCTAACCCTAACCCTAACCCTAACCTAAATGAAATTAAACCACAAACTAATATATGACCATGACCATATATATATATATATGTTATTATGACCATTAATGACATTAAAGTTGGGAACACTCCTAATGGAGTATCACCCATTTTAATGGAACTATACAGAATTTCCCTCTAGAAATCTGTAACTCAATGTTTTAACACATTTGGAAGAAGTTAAAATGATAACCATAGATGGATAGCCATAAAGCCATAGATGGATTCTCAAACTCGACTCTAGTTTACTACAGGCAGTAAATTGCTTTTCAGTTATTGGGCCATGCAATCATGCATTCTATGAGATCAATGGAGATTAACTTTCGAAATTTTTGCAGTTTATTACGACCATGGGTAATACAACGACGATCTTTGGGGCTGGAAAATGTGCAAGCCTTCCGGTTACGAACCCATCAGAAAGATGAAACACCACTTCATCACATCTGTACATATTGCCTTTCAACAAAATATCAATTTGCAACTTGGTCGTAACTATGATGTTGTTGAACAAGGGCTCCCAGCACTAGGTTCATGTATAGCATCAATGATCACACGATATATTAGACACATTATACAAATTAAATGTTAGCAAAAGCATTGGAAAGAAAAGAGATGAAAAATGTGCTGCAATAAATTAATGAAAGATAGAAATTGTCTACTATTAACTGAAATTAAAAATTTCAATAAGTTTTGTAGCTGATGAGGGAACTGGGGGTTATTAATTGGGTATAAAACATCATGCAAACATTTTCGCTGCAGAATGTCACTGCAGGAGGGGTACAGGAGGTGTGTTACAGGAGCGATTGTACAATCAATGGCTTGCTAAACAGGAATTAATTAGGTGTTTATTGAAATGTACATCCTATTTAAAATCTCAAAACAAAAGTTATTAGGTTTTATATATGATTAGGTAATAACCGTACTTAAAAGTAACCGTAATCTCGTGGCACTTAATTATGAGTGAATCTCCAGGCAGCACAGTGTGTAACAACTTACATATTCAGACATTTTGCTAATTTCTTTACGTCATATTAGGCAATGTAATATCTGTAAAATGCATAATGATTCAGGGGCACAAGAGACAATCACAGCTACCTTCATCCTGTATTGCACTGGCAAGGATGCACATCTTTCGCTTGGCAGAGTTGAGCAGTGGCTCTTCCAACTGAAAAACATAGAAACAATCAATTGAACGGGATGGGATACTGGCTTGTCATGCTCGGCTTTCCCATAAACGAATTTTTATTAACCTGGTGATTGAATTCGAAAATGAAACTACTGTTTCACTGTAGTATCCACGCCCTCTTGTTTTTGTGATGTTTACTAGATCACCCACCTGATGGCTTTGCTCGTGGTTCTTAAATCGCGTGTAGTAGTGCATGAAACGATTCAACTCCTGTAGTCTACGGCTCTGTTCTTCCACCTGTACCATTAGCAGCAATTATAAATCAGAGCCCTGGTAACTAACTGAACTAACTGCATAATATGATACAAAATTCAATGAATTGCTAAACCGTTTTGTTATGGATCATTTGCCATGTATGACTCATATATGATCACGTTTTAAAATTGTCAGATCAAGCACGATTAATGACTTATTGTTATAAGGCATAAATCATCTATCTGTACAATGTAAACATTACTGAGCAAACATGAGGATATTCATCATTTGATGATATTAATTTTGCTGTACGGTTGCCAATGATGACCATATACGAGCAACTTAGTCCTTCAAAGCCATTATTTGTGCTGTACTGTTACCAATGATAACAAGCAATGACAAGTATCCTTGGAAACCAAAGGAGCGCTATTGGCTATGTGAAGGTACCTCTGATTTGAGACAGTCGGTCTTCTCATCAGCTTTCTTGATCGCTTCGTATCGGTTGCAGCGGAAGTACCCGCCGGTCGCTGAGCTGTGTTTCTTCCACGTCTCCAGACACACCCAGCAGAAGTCGTGCTTGCACTGAAACAACACGCGGCGCGTGAAGCGTCATTTAATACAGGACAGCGACACGCGAGTAGGCAGTTACAGATGTATTATACACGAGAACTTAGTTACGGCGTATTTGCGTAGTGGCGAAGACGAGTGTAGGCATTAGCTAACGCAGATTTAGTAACGCGATGGCCGTTAGTTGCATCAAAGCTACAGTGACACATTCAGTTGACCTTGTCAGCAAGTCCTGCGACATTAGTTGGAAGCGTGAATGATCATATAGTGATTACAACGAAAAAAAAAAAAAAACTACAAATGTTACAACAGCACAAGAAATGCGATACGTGAGTGATCAGCATCACCCAGTAATACTAGGTGAGGAATGGCAGAAATTAAGACAATGAATTTCTAGGTGTATAACAATACTCAAGTCTTTACACATCCAGCCAGACACCGCCTACACATCTCTATCATTACCATCCACGCACTGTCCCCTAAATATCTTTCTCTCCTCTCAACGGATCTCCCTCCCACTTCACTCTCGCTCCACAATCAACACACACCGCCACACACCTCTCTCGCCCTCTCTCTTCTCTATCAACACACCTACCCTTACACATTTCTCTCCCCTCTATCAGCACACGTCGGTCCCCCTACGTATCTCTCTGCCCTCTATTAATACACTCCCTACACATCTCGCTGCTCATTATCGCCCCCGCCCAAAACCCAAGAAATAGTCATGGATTGCACCCATGACCATATCAAGAGCTAATAAACACATTTTTTAATAAAAAAAAGTATTTATTATAGCTCTTGATCATATTATAGTATAGCGCTTATAGACGGTGTGCTAGAACCGCTCCCAAGCTCCACCCACATACGCACGTGTAACCTTGCTATCATCGCACGGTCACAGAAAACCTATATCCTCCCTCGTATACATCTCTAGCCACAAGACACGCTACCAATGCCACATGATTTCAGACTACCACCCCCTCCAACCACCACCACCACCACGTCACACAAGTTTCTGTTGGTATGCTTTCAATACTTGACTTAAGCGTCTTCGATTTCTGTAAGGCCTAATTATAACCTGTCGGCAGGCAGTAATTATCGGTAGCTGTCTGAGTTCACTGCTGGCTGCTGGCTGGCTAGCCTGGTATAATTATTTAACTTCTTCACTACCCCTCCATGTTACAACACACATCGCGCTATAGCCCAACGATGCGCCCGC
>NW_014577360.1:139111-142566 GCF_000485595.1 Priapulus caudatus
CCCTCTGCCCTCCCGCTCCCTCGCGACCCAGCCGCCGCACTTCCACGCGGAAGTTAGCCGCGCAGAGCCAGTAGATGAAGCAGTTGACGGCGTTTGACAGCAGACTGAGTGCCTCGACGACCTGCGCCCCTGCGGCGCCGCCCAGCAGCTGCTGTGCGCCGTGCGCTGTGTCGGGCCGCGCCGCCAGCAGCACGCGCACGGCGCTGTCCGGACCCTCCGTGACGAGAAACACGGCCGTGACGACGACCAGCGTCGCTGTGACGCGCAGCTCCTGCGCTGCCTCGCCGCCGGCCGGAAGAGCTGAGAGGTGCGAGCGCACGCAGCGGGCGCGCCACACGGTCGCCGCCAGCGCCACGTTGCAGACGACGATCGTCGCGAACGGCACAATGAAGAACAGAGCGACGGAGAGCCAGACGAACGCGCGCTCGTACAGCGGCGACGCGATGATGGGATCCTGCGCAGGAAACGCGACGCTCGTGCCGTACGCGTCGACGACACACAGCCGGTCGGCCGCCCACCAGGGCGCGTTGACGACGGCGACGCACGCGTAGATGACGCCTACGGCGACGGTGGCGCCCCGCGCCGTCTGCCACGGTTTGGCACGCAGCGGCGTGCAGACGGCGACGGCGCGCGTCGCCGTCACGACGACGATGAGCCACGTCGACGAGTACTTGCACAGACTGAGAAGGTAATAGCCGACGAGCCGGGCGACGACAAAGTCGCGGCCGAGCACCTGCAGCGCCCTCCCGCAGGTGATCATTGCGTCGGCGGCGAGCTGCGGCGCGTAGGCGAGCAGCAGCGCCATGTCGGAGACAGCGAGCGCGAGCACGTGCACGCGGAAGCCATCCGAGATGAAGCCGACCGGTCGGCGCAGCACGAGCAGCACGAGAGCGTTGCCGACGACGCCGACTACTATCAGCGTCGGCATGACGACGAAGTAGAAGGCGATGTCGCCCGCGACGGGCGTCGGCGCGGCGGACGCGTAGCCGCTCAGGTTCGGATGGAACACGAACAAGATGGACTCGTAGTGCGAGCAGTTGGGCATCGCTGTGTCGGTGGTCGTGGTGGCTGCGCGCGCGGCCTACACGTGTGTGTGTGTGTGTGTGAGTGTGTGTGTGTGTGTGCATGTGAGTGTGTGTGTGTGTGTGTGTGCGCGCAGGCGGGGTCCGTCGTGTTCATCACATCGCACGTGTGCGTATGCGCTCTCTGTAGTTTCATGCTCACGTGCTTTACGCCTAAATATCCGGTTAGCGGGGCTGAAGGCGAGGGCGAGCTATCAAATACGACGAGGGGTCCGGTCGCTATACAACTCACGTGAGCGATAGATATACATTCCACATATGTCGACTAGAATCACGCTTGAAAATGAGGATGGGGAATAATAGACGGTGGCATTCTGTGATAAATGGCACTATTACACGGTGACCGTATGTAATATATAGCAGTGTTACTTGATCACGTTACGTGCGAGCACTATACATCACATCGCGGAGTTTCGTGATTGAGCAGAATTAGCAGCAGGTGATTTTGCTGCTCTTCTTTTCAGTCTTCTTATTGATTCTAGATTACGCATGCAGCGGCGCGCACGCAGAAGGAAATAAACTGAATATAAAATGTGAGAAAGACGAGTCATGCATGCAGTCATTGTAAATCAGCGCGCGTAAGGTACTTGGGTTACCTAGGCACAGTGATTTATCTTGCTTACTTGGCGGCAAATATTGAGTATATATAGTGTTTTATACGGCCTACGTGCATGAAGTCGAGCGCTAGTTCACGATGCCGATACGAGGTGAGGTAGGCGTAAACGAGACACGAGTGTTCGCATTTAAATCGGTCATGATGAGCGATGAAGAGTGTAAGGTGACCAGCACCCCCGTGGCGCACCCGCTCACAGTCAGCGAGAACACTACGAAGATCCTATACACGTACAAGCTAAAGCTGACGTCAAGTCGAGTCATATATCGCTAGCATCATCACATTAATTACAGATATTATTGTATTTGCTCCGGTTTGAGGATGAATCTATGGACGCGAGCAGTGCAAATTTATCACAACCCGACAATCAATCAGACAAGTGGCTTCATTTAATTATTTGTCTCTCACGGCCGGATCGGTGAATGTATTGGCATGCAGACCATGTCCTGATGTACGCAGTGCAGCCAATAAACCCACGCCTAACTAGTCTAACGACAAATCGACGGGGAAGGAAGTGCCTAATGGAATGCTTAAAGAACCCTCTTTTCACAGAGATAGGATGAGAAAGAGTGAGTAGGTGGAGGAGAAGGCAACGCGGTATAAGGAGCGAGGAAAAATGGCGAGTGAGCCAAGCGATAGTGAGGATGTAAGTAAGGAGGGGAGTTGGCGAGACAGCGAGAAAGAGGAGAAGAGGGAAGCAGAGAGCGAGAAAAAGCAAGAGAGTGGGATACGCAGAGTAAGAGCGAAGACGAAATACTCCGAGCTGCCGATCACAGGAGCATTGATCAGTTCTCCTACAAAGCGTGACGAGAAGATATATTGATCGTGTAATCGTTAAGCGGGCAGCAGAGCAATAGTGCGGACGATTGTTGTTCATCTCCTCCGCTCTAACAGCAGCAGCCGCCTCCGCGCTCATTCTTCTGTCTAGCGCATTATTAATTAGCGCATTCTTCTGACCTGCGACTTTTTCATGCAACTTCGGAAAATTGCTGTGAAATCGCTACGTCTGCGGGAACGTGCAACTGCAACCCGTAGCGATTCTGGTCGCTTGTAACGAGTTGCAAGGAATCCACCTTATTTGATTCTGAGCGACTCGTCGCCCCCAATCGCTCCCAAATTGTTATAGAATTGCTTCGAAATCGCATGTGTGCGCACACACGGTGACACATCGACCGATCGCTTGCAGTTGCAGGTTGCAGCGTCGAGCAACCAACAATCACAGGTCTGCGCTAGGCTTTAAGTATACGCTTTATACTCTATATATTTTCGCGTTAGCCTATAAAACCATTCCCGGAGACACGTGGCAGAGATCGGGACATCTATCGGATATACGGAAGACAGCCCCAAACAAACAAGGTAGAGTGCTCTAGTGGCGATCAGCTCGTGTCGAGCACATGGGAGCAAGCTGTACATATACGCACACATTGTATAGATCACACTCATATTTTCACGCAAATACACTGAAACAAACTAACCGCCCAAAAAAAATTCTGTATCCCTTTCCTCTTCACCCTTTCTTTTGCTCGCGCGCTCTCTCTCTCCCTCTCTTCCTCTCTCTCTCTCTCTCTCTTCCCGAAATTCGAAAAGATAAAGTACCGTCGGCCATCCTTAGCCAAACAGCCAAACACCCAGTGACTACTTACAATGTTTAGCTTCACACACGCGCACGCACGCACGCACACACAAGAGTAATTAAAAGTTTCTTTTATGTATTGCTGCTAATGTTGTGTGCGTATGTATATAGATGTGCACATATATAT
>NW_014577360.1:142763-144453 GCF_000485595.1 Priapulus caudatus
ATATATATATATATATATATATAAGGAGATAATAAAGACAAACTTTTGTCTTTATTTGGTTTGTCTTTATTAACTCCTGATATATATCAAGAGTACATAATAGAGAGATATAGGTAGATATAGATATAGATATAGGTAGGAGAGGAGGATCGCTATAGATAAACCTATATTATATAGATTTAATATAGATTATATTATTTATTTCTCTCTATCATGTACTCTTGATATATATACAAAGTCAATCGGCGAGCGAGATGCATCATAGCAAGAGCAGATAAAGAAGGGCTTTATCTTCTTCTTTAGGGCTATCCTTCTTTATCTGCTCTTGATCATAGAGATGTCAGTCAGCAACAGCAGCAGCAGCAGCAGCATCAGCGTGACATCTAGGTTAGCACGGACAGCAACAACGCCAAGCATGACAGTAGCACGACGCACCACAGCCTGGCTCTGGTTAGTACCGTGTAGGGGGTGTGCGCCGACACAACCTTACATGAAGCGCACGCAGCCCGTATAAAGCTCGGCAGCCCCCGCTATCGATACATCTACGGCGTTCATATAGCTGTTACGTACCTACGCGCCCGTAAGTCGACACCGTTGAAAAATGCCGAGACATTTCTAACTAGAATCACGTGCACGCTCATTACTCGAAGGGCGAAAATTGCGTATGGAGCTCGCGAGCGGGCGCACAGAGGCGCGGCTTGTCAGACATTGCCCGGCCCTATGGCAATATGCGCCGACGTTTTTGACATGCCGCGGTTAAGCTTCTTCTGTCTGGATGATTGCCTGCTTCTAGCAACAGACGCACGCATGCTGTTGTAAATCAGAGGAAGTCCGTAAAAACAATGAATGCTACTGTTCACGCGCTGCTTTCGCCCACTCCCTAATCGTAGCGTGTTTACAACTTTACACCAAGCAGTAGCAGCAGCAGCAGTAGTAGCAGCAGCAGCAGTAGTAGCAGCAGCAGCAACAGTAGCAGCAGCAGCAGCAGCAATAGTAGCAGAAGCAGCAATAGTAGTAGCAACAGCAGCAACAGCAGTAGTAGCAGTAGCAGCAGCAGCAATTAAGATCCTAAAGGGTAGACACGGGGCAGCTGGGAAACACGGGGTAGCTGGGAACACGGGGTAGCTGGGGTAGACACGGGGTAGCTGGGGAACACGGGGTAGCTGGGGTAGACACGGGGTAGCTGGGGAACACGGGGTAGCTGGGGTAGACACGGCGTAGCTAGGGTAGACACGGGGTAGCTAGGGTAGACACGGGGTAGCTGGGAACACGGGGTAGCTGGGGTAGACACGGGGTAGACACGGGGTAGCTGGGGTACACGGGGTAGCTGGGGAACACGGGGTAGCTGGGGAACACGGTGTAGCTGGGGTATAGACACGGCGGTAGCTGGGAACACGGGGTAGCTGGGGTAGACACGGGGTAGCTGGGGAACACAGGGTAGCTGGGGAACACGGGGTAGCTGGGGAACATGGGGTAGCTGGGGAACACGGTGTAGCTGGGGAACACGGGGTAGCTGGGGTAGACACGGGGTAGCTGGGGAACACGGGGTAGCTGGGGAACACGGGGTAGCTGGGGTAGACACGGGGTAGCTGGGGAACACGGGGTAGCTGGGGAACACGGGGTAGCTGGGGTAGACACGGGGTAGCTGGGGAACACGGGGTAGCTGGGGTAGACACGGGGTAGCTGGGGA
>NW_014577360.1:145345-147854 GCF_000485595.1 Priapulus caudatus
AGAGAGAGAGAGAGAGAGAGAGAGAGAGAGAGAGAGAGAGAGAGAGAGAGAGAGAACGAATGATATTGAGAGGGATTTGAGATCTCTTTCCACATATGATAATGTATCAATGAATAAATGAATAAATAATTACATGTTTAACTATCTAACTAACTAACTAAATAAATATATAGAGCGAGAGAGAGAGAGAGAGAGAGAGAGAGAGAGAGAGAGAGAGAGAGAGAGAGAGACATGCCTCATCACCAAACACCCCCTGCCATATATACGTACATTCAAGAGCATAATAAAAGCAGCCTTAGATTATACTCTTGCTACCATGTGTCTAACCAGACCTGTGATCATACATGAGCACGTTCTCTTGCCCTTCTACACCCGCACTACTCGGCTTCTAACATACGCACGCACACGCGCAGCGAGGTAGTGAAATCGTGCTGAAATTCATCATCATCAGTGTCATGCATGTGGTCCCTGCATCCACGCTACGAAGTTACCGCTGCATGTACACATTACACAGGTCACACGTGCCGGCAAAGCGCGCTCGTTCTCATCGCCTCTTCTCCATGCTAGTACAGCCAGGCGCCACTGACCTGACGTCGGCAGCACTGTCGACTTCGTACGCAGCAAGCGGGAAAGCGCTGCGCTATTTCAAGAATTGATACACGGAAATCTCGCACGAAACCAGTGCCGCGACTGTGCGTGAGCCTGAGACCGCCGTGTGTTAGATTGAGACAGCTGTATGTGAGATCGAGACAACGTCACCAGGCTATGTGGAAGGCTGAGACAACGTCATCAGGCTATGTGTGAGGCTAAGACAGCGTCATCAGGCTGTGTGAGGCTGAGAAAGCGCCATTAGGCGTGTACGACACTGAGACAGCATCAATAGGCTGTGTGTGAGACCGAGGCCGTGTGACTAAGCTGTGTGAGACTGTGACAGCGTCATCAAGCCGCCTGAGAGCGGCAGATTAATCACGCTCTGTGTACAAACGGGCCGGCGTCGCCTGGCCTTGAATCAGTGAACGATGCGGTCTCTATGACAACCTTCTTCAACAGTCCACAGATTCCCGCCGTTGCGTTGGTGCGGGCGTTGCGATGGCGACCGCGTGTGACCCGATGCTGTGGCAATACGCGAACATAAGCTTCGGTGGGGCAACGTAGGCCCCCTACACGTAAGCACGTCAACGTACACGTAAGCACGTACAGGTCAACGTGCACGTAAGCATGTCAACGTACACGTAAGCACGTTAACGTACACGTAAGCACGTCAACGTACACGCAAGCACGTTAACGTACACGTAAGCACGTCAACGTACACGTAAGCACGTCAACGTACACGTAAGCACGCTAACGTACACGTAAGCACGTTAACGTACACGTAAGCACGTCAACGTACACGTAAGCACGTCAACGTACACGTAAGCACGCTAACGTACACGTAAGCACGTTAACGTACACATAAACACGTCAACGTACACGTAAGCATGTCAACGTACACGTTAGCACGTCAACGTACACGTAAGCACGTCAACGTACACGTAAGCACGTCAACGTACACGTAAGCACGTTAACGTACACGTAAGCATGTCAACGTACACGTTAGCACGTTAACTTACACATAAGCACGTCAACGTACACGTAAGCACGTCAGCGTACACGTTAGCACGTCAACGTACACGTAAGCACGTCAACGTACACGCAAGCACGTTAACGTACACGTAAGCACGGGAAGGTACACGTGAACAGGGGAACCTACCCGAACGTGCGCATAGGAAAGAGAACGTAATATTTATACGCACACGGTGAAAACTCTGCAGGCTGCAGGCGTTCGCGCCGCTCTTGAATGAATCTGGCCTGCGAGCAAGTTGGACCGACGGGATACCTACATTGTGTGGAAAGCACGATGTATATTGCAAGAATAGGCGCGATTAGCGTGCATAAATTCGATGGGGACGCGAGACAACCATTTATGTACGTTTGTAGTTTACAACTTTACATAGTAAAATATAGTGATTGCCCCACAATTAAGGTAAACGATGGATGGATTGGATGGATGGATTGGATGAATGCATGGATGGATGCATGGATGGATTGGACGGATGGATGGATGCATGGATGGATGCATGGATGGATGGATAGATGGATAAATGAATCCCAGTGCTGCCACTCAGGATATTACAAAAAAGTATCAAATCTGTGCAGAAAAAGTATCAAAATTGCCTAAAAAAGTATAACATTTGTATCAACCCACTATGATTTGTAGTCACTTGTTACCTTATACCTTATTACCGAATACATTATAGCCTATGTGCAGCATGTAAACAAGCTTCAGGAATGATGTGTGCAATGTATTTAGGAGTTGTCTCTTGAACCCTCAGTTTGGAATATTTCAATGCTGTCATTTGGTCACTGACAGCAGAGAGCAGAAAGCAAACACACTCCACTGATCAGAGCACGCATCACCCCTGCAACAAGACTAGCAAAGCACATCTTTAATCTCATCAAATACAGTGTA
>NW_014577360.1:148280-158018 GCF_000485595.1 Priapulus caudatus
TCGCTTCATCGCTTCATCGCTTCATCGTTTGTAAAATCGGCTGGTGTGCGGCGGCCTTAATGGAATGCCGCATAGGTATATAACGTGAAATCCCTCATTCACCTTGCATAGGAACGCATACCATCGTTCCTACCCCGTACACGGACTTTAACAGCTGCCTACATTAATCCTCTCCATGCCCTCATATAACATGCTGCTCATACAATGTAGCAGCTGTCTACATCACTTCTCTCCACCCCCTCATGTAACATGCCCCTCACCGAATGCACTGAAACAGCTGTATTCACGGACCGTCCTACGTCCTGACGTTTATAGTCCATCCGTGCGCCTACCCACAACATACATTGGCTTCAGCGTTCCCACCTATCTCCTCAAGAAAATTGCCATCATCGCAACGCAGAAAATCCAATGACTAATTGTTTCAATAGTCTAAATGTTCAATTAGTGTGTCGTGATTACGCGCCGCACATGAGCCGTGCGGCGTGTACAATAACGCGCTGCTCGCATTATACACGCGGCGTTTTCGCGCTCGCATTTTTTTGGATGGTGTCCAAGGCCGTACGCAGGAAATTTTCTGTAGGCGGGCAAATACGCAGGACATTTTCTGTAGGGGGCCGGGGCAAAAATACTCCCCACGCCCTCTATTGCCCTATTTGTCTCATTAAAAGGCATACTCTGAAAATCTCTAGGGGGGCAACTGCCGGGTTCATCCTGTCTGCTGCGTACGGCCTTGATGGTGTCGTAATGGATTTCTTTCGGATTTTTACGCAGCGAACGGTGCACGCGAACGATTGCATGCAAAGGTCTGCCGCTGTCGGTAATTCAACATTGAGCGATCCTAAATCCATTCTATTACAGCAACGGTAAGCAGGAACGGCTGCGGACACCAGCTGCTAGTATACCACCTGTCGGCGAATCACTAAATAACATCGGAGGCTATTGTCAGAGCGAATCTAGATTTATTTTTAAAATATGAGTGTAAAGAAGAGGTTTATTAAAAAAATGTCAGAATAGCAACTATAACAAAATTACAATTTACTGACAATGGCTTTTATAGGACAAAGACTGCCCATCGTTTTTATAATCCCCTGCCCCAGGTTAAGGAAACGACGGTTTTTTATTAGCCTTAAAACGTTTACAATTATTAAATGCTTTAACCGAGATTGTCGTTCTTTGAGCTTGACCGTTATGCTTGTGTGCTCTACTTCTTATCTCCTGTACTCGCGGCTGCTATTGCTGCTTGCGAATGAATTGAGACTGAGTGTTCCTTCACGTTAGGCAATTTCCAATTCTCAGGGAACCGCATCGTTCACAGGCTGTGCCAACCACACCCACTTCATCGCCTGGTAACTGCCTCTTGGCTTAATCACTCGCGCTGGTCGAATATTTCGAATTATTTAATTAATTAAGTAATTAATAAAATTGATTGATCTTTTGTCGCGTGTCTCTCCGCAGGTAACCGGCGGCAGGCTTCACGCTATAAATGGATTACAACTGCTCCGTCTACAGGGACATGTACATGATCCTTCTTTTCTCATCTCTCAACCGCAGCGACGAAGCACACGCGTCGCCGGCGGCGCCCCCTACATCCGAGGATTTCATCCGGTTCGTCTGCGTGCCGGTGATCGTCGTCGTCGGCATCGTCGGCAACAGCATCATCCTGAACGTGCTGCGGCAGCCCGTCGCCTTCGTGTCTGAGTCGATGCGTGTCTACATGTGGGCCCTGGCGGCCTGCGACACGCTACTGCTCGTGCTCTACGTGCCGACGTTAGCTGTCGACATGCACACGGCGACAGACGCGCGCGGCGGGCTCGCACGCTTCACGCTCGCCAACCAGGCGGCGACGATGGTAGCGGACGCTGGCATGCTCGTCTTCAAGCTGTCGTCGACGTGGCTCATCGTCGCTGTGTCCGTGTCGCGCTCCGTCGTCGTCTGGCTCCCTCTACAGCGGCACGCCTGGTCGCAGCGCCGCACGGCGGTCGCCGTCACCGCCGTTATCTTCGTCGGAGTCGTCGGCTTCTGCGCCACCTGGTGGGTGTCGCAGCGCATCTGCACGATGCAGATCGGCGCGCTGCCTCGGCTTGCCTTCCCAGCGCAGACGGCGCTCGCCTCGCGGCTGCGCCCTGTACACAGGTGGGCGTCGGCCTTCCTCTTCTTCCTGCTGCCATTCCCGGCGATTTTTGCATCGAACCTGTTCCTCATCGTGAACCTGTGGCGCGCGCGCCGCGACCGCCGCCACCTCGAGCGGCAGGAGAGCGACCACAGCGCCAACGAGATGCAGATCACAGGCCTGCTCGTCGCGATCACACTCGTCTTTCTCGTCACCGAGGGACCCGACAGCCTCGTGCGCCTACTCGACCCCGGACACGAGTGGCTGGAGGCGGGCGTCGCCTCGCAGCTCGTCAGCGCGCTGGGCCTGCTCTCCAACGCCGTCAACTTCCTGCTCTACTGCTGTTGCAGTGCCACCTTCCGCATTGCGATCCGCGCCAGCTTCGCGCGACTGTGGCCGGTGCGCCATCTGCGTCGCCGCAGCCACGCGACGTCCGTCGGCTCGTTCACATAATCGCACCGTGCCAAGAGAGACAACGACATGATCATGCTGCACCAGAGAGACGACGACGTGATCGCGCTGCACCGGAAAAACAACAACGTGATCACGCTGCACCGGAAAGACATCGACAGGATCGCGCTGCACCGGTGAGAAAATGATGTGATCCTGCTGCACGGGATGAGACGACGACGTGATCACGCTGCACCGGAGAAATGACACGATTGTGTGCTGCGCTGGAGAGACAAAGGTGTGATCGCGCTGCACCAGAGAGACAACGACGTGATCGCGCTGCACTGGAGAGACAATGACGTAATCGTGCTACACGGGAGACGACAACGTGATTGTGCTGCACCGGAGAGACAACAACGTGATCGAGCTGCACCAGAGACGTCATTGTGCTGCACCAGAGAGACAATGACACGATCGTGCGCTGCGCTGGAGAGACGACACGATCAAGCGCTGTGTTGGAGAGACGACGTGATCGTGCTGCACCAGAGAGACAATGACGTGACCGTGCTGCACCAGATATATGACGACGTGATCGTGCTGCACCAGAGAGACAATGGCGTGATCGTGCTGCACCAGAGAGACAACGGCGTGATCGTGCTGCACCGGAGAGACTACGATGTGATCGTGCTGCATCGGAGAGACAACGATGTGATCGCGCTGCATCGGAGAGACAACGACACGATCGTGCGCTGCGCTGGAGAGACGACACGATCAAGCGCTGTGTTGGAGAGACGACGTGATCGTGCTGCACCAGAGAGACAATGGCGTGATCGTGCTGCACCAGAGAGACAACGGCGTGATCGTGCTGCACCGGAGAGACTACGATGTGATCGAGCGACACGGGAGACGACAACGTGATTGTGCTGCACCGGAGAGACAACAACGTGATCGAGCTGCACCAGAGACGTCATCGTGCTGCACCAGAGAGACAACGACACGATCGTGCGCTGCGCTGGAGAGACGACACGATCAAGCGCTGTGTTGGAGAGACGACGTGATCGTGCTGCACCAGAGAGACAATGGCGTGATCGTGCTGCACCAGAGAGACAACGGCGTGATCGTGCTGCACCGGAGAGACTACGATGTGATCGTGCTGCATCGGAGAGACAACGATGTGATCGCGCTGCATCGGAGAAACAACGATGTGATCGCACTGCATCGGAGAAACAACGATGTGATCGCACTGCATCGGAGAGACAACGTGATTGCGCTGCGCCGGAGAGATGACGTGATCGCGCTGCACCGGAGGGACAACGTGATTGTGCTGCACCGGAGAGACGACAACATGATTATGTGCTGAGCTGGAAAGACAACGACATAATCGCGCTGCACTAGAGAGACAATCATGTGATCGTGCTGCACCAGAGAGACGACGACGTGATTGCACTTCACCAGAGAGACGACATAATCGTGCTGCACCGGAGAGATAACGATGTGATCGTGCTGCACTTGAGAAACGGCGGCGTGATATCGCTGCACTGGAGAGGCAACGACGTTATCATGCTGCACTGGTGAGACAACGACATAATCGTGCTGCACCGGAGAGATAACGATGTGATCGTGCTGCACCGGAGAGACGGCGGCGTGATCTCGCTGCACCGGAGAGGCAACGACGTTATCGTGCTGCACCAGAGAAACAACAACATAATTGTGCTGCACCGGAGAGACAACGATGTGATCGAGCTGCACCGGAGAGACAACCACACAATCGTGGGCTGCACCGGAGAGATGACGGAGTGATCTCGCTACACCGGAAATTCAATGACGTGATCACGCTGCACCTGAGAGACGACGATGTGATCGTGCTGCACCGGATAGACGACGACGTGATCGCGCTGCACCGGAGACACAATGACGTGATCGTGCTGCACATGAGAGACAATAATGTGATTGTGCTACACCGGAGATACGTGATCGTGCTGCACCGGAGAGACGACGGGTACTTTACACGCATCAATGACTTGATTGACATTGTGGCTCTTGATAGAGATTAGAATGCCGCACTCGCTAGCTATGATATGCGTGATGCGCTCTTTTCCGGGGTGATTTCGTCAATTATGTACAAATAATTGATTGCTTGTCTCACGTCTCGTGACCAATATGTTTTTTCAGCGTTTTTGTTGCCGACGTTTTACGACTTCCTGCGCGATTTCTTTGTCGGTTGACTTGACGTGCTACGTGCATTTGACTTATTTCATCCATAAGATAATCACTGGGCTCGAGGGGGAAGCTAAGGCCGCATACACGACACAGCGCATCACATGGTGTACTAGTAAAATGACAAGCGGGTGAATGTTTCCATGGCAACTGCAGCCGAGAGGCACGCGTACGAAGACCCTCATCTACACGCCGAGGCTTTGTATCGGCCATCGTACGTCCAACAAGGGCGCGTCTTCTAGACGGCGGCTACTGGTAGTAACGTTTCGCCGAGGGAAATTCGACACTCGTCACAATTACAGACGTTGATCGTCGCAGCTGTCAGCGAAACATTGCAGCGTGAAATCTTTGACGATAGCGAACGAAGTAATTAGGCGCACCACATAATACACGTATATATACGCGTAATCCCCGCGGGGAGCGGGGGAGGGAATTGCTCATGCAGTCCGAAGAACAGCAATGATGCTGACAACTGACGACAGTATTGTGGACGCTATAGTTATCGACTAGCAGGCTTTATTACGTACACTAGCACCGGTCTACTACACGCATCAGGTCATTGCGTCTATTGCAACTGCGCGAAACCGTAGATATAAACGCGAGACAGATGTGTTAGCAAGAAGAGATGAGAACGATGGCGTGGCGATTGGATAGAGGCAGCGGAGATGCGAATGAATACGGCTAGATAGAAGCCAACACTGAATGAGATAGCGAAGAGGGTCTTTATCTATCCGATATATAAGCGCGATGTGAGATGATATCTGTTGAGACAGGGATAGACAAGATACAGAGAGCAGAGAGAGAAAAGCGGAAGAGAGATAAGCGACAGAAAAACGAGAAAGAGACAGAAGCTAGATAGAGATAGACGAGGCAGTAATTTACGAACTGATGCAGAGAGGGATAAGGTGAACCAAGGCTAACGCTCCATTAGGAGTGTTCCCAACTTTGATATAATTAATGATTAATGATTAATGATTGATAATCCTAACCCTAACCCTAACCCTAACCATTAATGACATTAAAGTTGGGAACACTCCTAATGGAGTATCACCCTGAACCAAGCACAATTACAGGCGGCAGATATGGGTAACGTTCATCCGCAAACAATAGATTAACGGGCGACTCGGATGTTATATGTTTCCCGGCCGGTCTTATCAGCCTGCGCACAGCCTGCATGCGCTACTGAAATGCAGCAGTAATGGAAGCCTTCTGCTTCAATGCAACATCCGATCGAGTGCAGTGTAAAGATGAGGATGTAACGAGGGCAACAGTGGCTAATGCTTCACAAGATCACGGCCCAATTTCTATACGATTTTGGTTGCAGACGTATTTTGGCCGTTTTGCAGAAGTTTTTTTATTTTGATGTAGATTAATTGCTGACGTTGAATTGAAATTTAATGAAGACAGTCATCAATTTAAATTCAATTTCAACTTGGGTGGCTAGGTCTCATTACGCAGGTTCAATTAATGTCTGATTACACGGAATAAATAACTATTACAGCATTGTTACATCGTTAAACACGCTATCGCATGTTAAATGCTGCGCAGGACGTGATGAAATGGATAAATATTCTAAACGGGATGCGTTTATGATTCCAAACAAGAATATAAATTGATGGAACTCCTCACTGCTCGATAACTAAACTATCAAAATTTACATTAGAATTTGAATTACATGAATCGTTTACTCATGAAATTCAGTAAAGACTGGATCGAAACAACACGGGAGTTACAAAAATCTCATTGGGCTGTTATTGATTAAGACTTGACTAGGATCACTTTACCGGCCACCATGCAGATAGACTACACTATCCATGCGCCGCGTCCCGTTGCCGTGGTAACACTGACCTTCACCAGAACTCGTCAAGCAGCAGCAATTAGCGACGATAAGCTGAGAATATTCATAGCTCGCTACATAGCAAACTCACAGTAGCTGTTCCTAACCCACACGTGATCTATTCCTTGCAGTGCGCCAACACCGGGGTGGGTGTGCCAAACAAAACACAATGTTTTCTTCGCACGTGACAGTGATCAGTTATAAACTTATATACTTTTAAAACTACGTAAATATAATTACATATGTGAGCATGACCTTCACGAGTTAGTAAAGAAAGTGGATTTATCAGTGAAGACATTTGAACGTAACTCGGCGTCCTTCTGACACTTCATCTGGTACCTGATGATTCACTGTGTATATGCTCGCACCTCTACCTCAAGCACACACCGCCTCTATACGTGATCGGAAAGCAACGAATCATTATTGTTAACCCAATACTGCTTAACTGTCCACGTGCACATGCAGGCACACCAGCATCTAATGTAATCACGAATAATGAGGGGTTAATGTATAGTAACCGTGATGTGTATACACGCACGCCCACGCATACGCACGCACACACGCACACGCACGCACGCGCGCACACACGTCAACATACCGCCAGCTATATCCAGCCATGTTTGCTGATAGGCAATCTTATATTAGGGACCACATTAATTTCTTAATCAACGTTTGAGATTCTGCCAATATGAATTTGCAACGACGCAATTATTATCTCTGAAATTCCACAACACTGATGAACTTAGTTTTAATTACATGTTTGCAGTTTAATTACCAGTTTGTAGGGAATACTTCAGGGAGCCTGCAACTCAATATTTACCTTCCGGTAAAAGCGGCGCTCGACTTTCATTGAGGCACTGCTAACTGGAACGCATTCATACTTTTTTTATTGGGCCTCAAAATTATTGGACGAATTCAAATGAAATGGCACACAGGGAAGCTTTCAACGCTTTAAGGGGTTCCGACCTGACTGGCAAATTCACCAAACGCAAACTCTTCGATGGCGATACGAAGATATGATTGAATTATAATTGACTTCCTGCCCGCAACTATTACTTCAATAGCACTGTAGCATCGGTTTCTGCGACTAATAGCATAGCAGGGGTATCTGTAAGAAGGAAGCAACGGTTGCTGTAACAACAGGGCAGTGCCAGCTCATGTAATGGCAGTGTAGCAACAGTTTCTGTTATGAGAGGGTAGTCGCAGTTGCTCTAATAGCAAGTTAGCAGCGCAATCTAATTAAACTAATTATACCTTGAATGTTTGAAAAGTTTCAAGCACTTAGCAAGTAGTTTCGGTGATAGCTTCTGTCTGCAGCAATATAACATCATAACAATCGCGCGCATCTTTCAATCGCAGTGATTAGACCCTACGGCAGCTTTTAATTATCTCTGGTCCATTTCGTGAGTGGTGGGTTTGTAATTATCGCAGCAGACGCAGCCAAATTAAAGATCATTGAATTCACTTAAGTGTGTGTGCCAATTGAGGAAATTTCACGAAAGATTCGCTTTACACGTTCAATCGTTTCAACTTTGTAAACCCTCAGTAATAAATGATAGGTAGCTTACATGGCACAGTAATAGCACTAAGATGTGGATGGAGGAAGAGAGGACGTGAAGCGGGAGAAAAACGGAGGGAATTCATCGCTAGTCTAAATACTTCTAGCGAGAAATCAATTACTGTAAGCAACAAATGCATCGCTTTTATGTCGCTCTGAATTAGATTTACTTCTCAGAAACTATTGAACTTATCTAATACGAAACCAAATTTGCTCACGCAATCTTGCGTTTTTCATTATTCGAGAGATAATAACATTGATAGCGAACGAACTGTGGCTTATTTAATAGCCAAGCGATGGGGTCCTGCAATAAGTCAGTTCGTAGTTAGCCAAGGGGTTGTGTGACATCACAGGTTACCGGGTCATTTGTTACAAAAATCGATGAAATCTCGAGTGCGGCGTGCGCACACACGCACCTGTACGTACACACGCACGCACGTGAACGTGCACACGCACGCACACGTACATACGCATGCACGCACGCGTACGTGCACATGCACGCACTCACACGTGCACACGCACGCACGCACGTGTACGTGCACACATACGCACGCACGTACGAAGGTGTACGTGCACACGCACGCACGCAAGTGTACGTGCACACGCGAAGACTGTAGCATTACAACGACACAGATGCATGTGTATGTGTACTGTACGGTCGAAATACAAAATATTTTTGTCACAAATGACATGACCCGGAAGAATTCGTGGTCGTGGAAGTTCGTGCTTGCGCAGACTGTAACTACGAACTGGCTTACTGGATATTCGATATCCGAAAGAAGGTCTAGAGCAGTAGGAGTGTAACGATGCATTGGCAGCAACGTAAAACATTGAAACTATATATATATCGCCGATGGTTCACTGGACAATAGTTTTCAGTAGTTGCAACATTAATAAAAATGGGTAGTTTATCGCCGCCACTAAAGATGTGCTTTTTGTATGTGAATATGCTCAAAAACCATTACCGATTCTAGGCCACTCGATATACCACTACTAGATCAGCAATAGCATTTAGCTATCGCAATAGTGAAACTGCAGTTTGATCCGGCACACAGACCACATCACAACGTTTAGCTTGACTAGTAATCGATTAGAAAGTGAAAAGCGATCTTACTACTAACGGCTGTTTTAAATTGGCTTTCATCGCTCCTATTTTATGTCTGTGCTTGCCATTCATAATTATTGCTTTCACATTTTGCCATAAAAAATGCTCGAATTTTTAATAAGATTATTTTTAATGTTTACTTTTTCATCCGATTATTTTAATTAGGGCGTTTATCAAATTAAATAACATTATGGGGGGATGGGAACCCGCAATTCACTGAATAATACTTTCATCGTGGATAAGCTACACCAAAATTACCTCAAGATGATGTTCCCTTTACCTCATAACAGGCGTTTTTCTTGCAAACATTCTACCTCTTTTTTCCTATCTGAGGAGCACATATAAAATGACTCCCAGTGTATAATTGGTTAGCCGCATTAATTACCATATAAATTAGAATATTAAACACCCAAGCAAGATAATAATCTGCACGGGTCGATTTCACGAAGTGTGATTAACTTTAATTATGATTAAAGAAACAGTAGCCTCTAGGTTCTAGGGTTATTTTAAGCTAATTTAGG
>NW_014577360.1:158028-194554 GCF_000485595.1 Priapulus caudatus
CTACTGTCCCTTTAAATCACTAATCATACTTCTCCTACTGTAATTATGATTAGTTAATCATACTGTTTCACGAAGCGATTTAAGTACACATAATCACATAATTAGCCGACATAAAAAGGAATTAATTTGCAATTATAATGACTAAATTAGTACAGCTAATCTTAGATAATTTAAATTTCATTGGGAAAAAATGGAAGTAAAATTTCCAATTATAAAATCTGCAGCCTACTTAATATACTAGTACTACCTACATACTACTACTAGTACTAGCAACTAATCATGATTAGTGGATTTAATCATGCTCCTTGAGTAGAATTAAATATTGTGATTAACTTAATCATGATTAAAGTTAATTACGCTTCGTGAAACAGTCACTTCAATTTAAGTATGAAAAGTAAATCATGATTAAGGACTTAATTACGCTTTGTCCAACCGGCCACAGGAATGCAAGTGTCCACATATGGATTGCAGGTCTCTGCATATATAGTCACGTAGTTCCCATATATCATATATAGTCAAAAATATGATAATACTCTGCTAGGGTATAGGCAACTGCATATCCCCCCCCCCACAGGAACAATAATACTCTGCTGGAATTCAAGTGAATCTTGTTTTGATGCTTGTCAACTGGCCAATTATGCCTCAAATATAGCAATATAGCAATTAGCAAGGATTTCAAACAGTTTTCCTGACTATTATTCCGACCACTACAGTACTTATTGGTATTGTCCGTATAACAGCAAGTGTCTAAAGTAAGGCCAACACGCATTGGAACACACGTACATCGTTATTTTCCCGAAAATAGACACTGATTGAAATATTTTTTTCGTATATTTATATCGTGTTACATTATGATGCCACTCGTTTCTCGTGGGAGCCCATCCCTGTACTTTGACATGGTAACTTGAATTAAGCAATAGAGATGTTATAGCAGTGTAGAACCACTATGTCACTCAATGAGATGTATATTTATCAGGTCATTGGTGGTTGCCGATTTCAAGCAAATTGTCGTCATACGAAAGTATGTGGCTGCATTTTTTTTTTTTTTTATATACCATAACAGCATAAACTCGTGGTAATTTTTATACTGGAGTAATCAGTAACATGTTCGTTATTAGGTGAAACTATATTTCGCTATATTTCTCTCGACTGTCCAGTTATTTACGAAATAACTCCTTTAAATGCGGAGACACGTTGGCTGCTATTTAGAATGCCTCTCATAGGTCTGTTATGTACTGCCATTGATTCACCAATGAAGAATTCCTTTACAAACCCACTACCAAGGTGAAAGCAGTAAAATAAAACACACCTCCACAACAAAAATGCCTAACAACAAGATTGAAATGGAAATGAACACTGTGCAAAGGGCACATACCTTGGAGCACTTCATATGGTTGCATCCTTCATTCTTCTGGATCGGTGACTTGCAGTTGGGACAAGACTTTGAGTTGGTGACCAGCCACAGGCAGTTAGCTGCCTGCTCCGTCTCCTCAGTTGTACCTCCCACTAGAAAGACACAATGAAAGTGTCAATGACACTGTAGCTCACCACAAATAACGTTTTTATAATATTCAGATTTAGGCACCGCCTAAAAGCGGAGCTCCCGATGTGTAACGTGTAAGATCGAGAGGATACGCTTATTCCACGTAGCTGCTATGTACCACGTGACAATGGTGTTTCCCTGCCCATAACACAACTTTTGTCAAAGGTTAATTGGTTGCATGGAAGTATTTACTTCGTATGAGTTTTTCTAGGCGGTAGCACACGGTTGCCATCTGTATATCGCAATAATAATTTATAAACCAAAATGAATCACAATTTTGACAGTCATAGTGGCCGCTAAACCCAGCTTTGTAGCTCGACTGGCATTCGAATAAATAGGTTATGCTGCGTTCCGACCATGTTTGTAAACTTACTCTAATATAGACATTTTATCGCAGGGTGGAGAGGAAATACAATTTTGGCATTAAAGATTTGTCAATGAAATCTTGTAAAACGAACCAGACGAGTGTGACACCACAGACTGTTTGTTTCTGCGTTTTTTGCATAAATTGCATAACCTACCTAATTTCATAATTTATCAAAATATATCAAAACCCAAAAACATATCAAAACCCTAGCCCTTATTCATTCACATACCAAAAATGAGCACAAATCTGTTGAACCTGAACTGATTAATGGCAATCCCATTTTTGCCAAAAAATTGCCGTGGCTCGAAAGTACGTCGACTGGCGTGCTCCAAAATAGGACGTTCCATATGGGAGCATAGCAGTAACAACTATACCCAATTTCAAACATGTGGGTAAAACAGTTCCTGAGTTATCGTTGACCGAAGCGAAATGTTGTCGGATGGACGGACGGATGCACAGACGGACGGACGTACGATGGACGACGACCCATGGCAATAGCTCAGCTTGACGATGTCAAGGTGAGCTAAAAATGCAGCCGTTATATAACTGTATCTAGAGCAGAGGCGTTTTGAAGGAGTTGACTAAGGTTAAACTACACGATTAGTCTGTTCATCCTTCACATGCCCATTTGTTCAATCTGCCCTTTACCCCATGCTGGCACCTCAGGCAGTTATAAACATGGAATGATGTGACAAAAATAATTGTGTATGTGATATAAACATGCAATGATAATTGTACTTACAGTAAATACATACAATTACATGACTACAATAATTGTGTTTAAGGTATACATGGTACTTCAATAATTGCAATAATAATATTAATTGTACAGCAACCAACTACATTATTAGTCTCTCTGTCACGATTAGACAACTGATCTAGCATCAATGCTATTCAGCATCAATTGAAAGTAAATAACACTGCCCAAATAATATCATACTCAAATCCCATCATTGCTAAACTTGCTTTGAAAAGATCCAAATCTTTAGTTTAAGTCACGAGATTGAATAACAACAGTATTAACCTACCCCATGTGTGTGAGAGGTACGCTAAGATGGTGCATACTGCTCTAAGAGTTGGCAAAAGCATGACTGAGTACTCACGTGACTCTGGCTTCACGTCAGATATCTTCTGGAACCAGTCGACCCAGTCCTGACAGCTGCAGGGTTCGTGTGCCTCTCCCAGGCACTCCCTGTCAGATACCATTAACAATGATTAACACAGGCAAGACTGAAGTGTGATAATTCCAACATATATGCCGATTTTCTTTTCTTCCAGTATTAACAATTAAAAATGTGATTATGAACGAATTATGTAAGATACATGGGCTCAGATGGCTTCTGATTTAACATAGTCTAAAAAAATTGATTGGGAGAGAATTAGGAAAGACATACAGACTTACCAGGATAAACAAAGGTTATAACAAAAATTACCAAATTGGATTCCAAAAAAATTATGAGATACATAAACTGCCATATTTTCTGATAGCAACAATGATTAAAAAGTCGATTGCATGTGGCTTCTCATATTCAATACCAATGAAAACTTTTATTGCTAGACGGACATGCGGCCCCGGTAGTTGCGCGCGGCAAAGCCGCACCACAACAGCGAATTCGCCGCCCCCTTATTATCCACTTAGATAAATTAGACAGGGGTCTGAAAACGAACTCCGCGAAATCCAACCGACATTTCGCGATCGACGCCTAGAGGCCATCTCCAAATGGCCCCTAAACATTTTTGGGGGTGGCGCGCCTCAAGGGTAAGACGTAGTGGCTCCTACAAGAAACCCCAAGAAATGCTGTCAATAAGCGACCACGCGCTCGCTCATTGGCCGCTACACGATGACGTGGGCTACTGCCGAGTATAGCGTCATGTCTATCACAGAGGTTTTAACGAAGACGCGTACGGCGCTCCACGTGGGCGGGCGCGGTCAAGATGCTTTCTCCAAAACCGCCACCGCGCGGCGCTTGGCTGAGTACGTGGCACGTTTTTACCAACCTCCTGACCCTGTGCTGCCCGTGGCAATGGCACGTCATGCGAGCACGTGCTGGCGTGGCCGTGCCAGTTTTTACACGTAGCTAATCCTAAGTACATGCACATACTGGCCCCTGCTGCAGCGCACCCATGCAGCAGCAAAGCAGCAGCAGCAAGAAATACTGGCCCATGTAGGAGCAGCAGCAAGCAATACTGGCCCCTGCTGCAGCGCGCTCCTGCAGCAGCAAACCAGCAGCAGCACCAAATACTGGTCCCTGCTGCAGCGCGGCCCTGGAGAAGCAAAGCAGCAGCAGCAGCAAATGCCCTCTCCCCAAGGCTGCCGTAGTCAAGCCGGTGTACGTCTGACAAAAACTGCGCGATGTTACGCTTCCCGCTATACGGATTCGCGCGCCCGCCCTCCTTCGCTGCGCGAATTCGTATAGCGGGCAGCGCGAGATGCTACATACAACACCCCGCGGTCGCGTGCGCCCAGTCCCGCGGAAGTGCGCGGCTTAACCGCTCTCGGCGGTCGGGGAACAATGCATCTTTTGCGCAACGCCATCTTGTACCCGGTCTCTCTGGATGATTACAAATGACAGATATAGAAGTGGAGTAATAGAAGAGAGTAGGATGATAGAGGAGAACACTGATAGGACGACGACGATGACAGCAAGACTGAAGATGACTAAGCGAAGGATACAAAAATCTCACCAGCAGAAGAAATGTCCAACTCCACAATCGACTGCATGAGATGTGGGAGGGGGTTTCACCCCAGGCTGCACAGTAGCAGGTGACCCTGATCCATCGTTCTCTGGCAGCCTGACGGCCCGCCCACAGCCCGGATGGGGGCACCACTTTATCGTTGGATTACTCTCAACAAAAGCCTGCAATTTCCAGCAACAGATGGCAGCAGCTGATTAAGCGTACAAATCTCCCCAAGTTTCTCCAGTGTGTTTGTGTAATAACACGAGACAACCAATTCGGAATAACGACATAACTGAAGATGAAAGTGAACTCACATTACTAACATACTGTATTTTCAAATACATGTGATGGTCAGTAAATAAATTAGTGTTAAAATTATAACACATCAGTTATTAAACTACCTACATATCTGTGAGGGACTTAAATTATCCTTGCATCAAAGGAATGGTTACATGTACATCTGGCATTAAATTACCTGCACACAAGGGAAGAAATTAACTGTAAAAATTACATGTACTACCATGAATTAGTTACCTGTATGTCAAACTGCAAATATTTCAGTGCAACATCTCTGGGGACCAATCGTTCAATAACCTCTACTGGTACAAGCTTCTGACACTGAAAGGCTGGACATAGGATGCTGTGAACATTTCCATCTTGAATCTTGATCTTCAAGTAACTGCACAAGAAAGAAAATGGTGAGATGGCATGTAGATTTGTGATATTACGAATTATTATTGACAAGTATGTTCGCAATGACTCATTCCCAATTAACTTTCCTCAGTTATACATAGCTAATTGCTTATTGCAAAATATTTTTGCCAGCTGGATATTGTCAATGACTACTGAGAGACCGATGATAATACTGCAACGATTTAATAAATCCTCACCTCTCCCAACATCCCCTGCAAAAGTGGTGGTCACAGGCAACAGGCACAGGCTGCTCGAACACAGGGAATGGTAGTGCACATATGTCACACTGAAACAGCAACATCACAATTGATAAGAGTTTTCACATCATCAAACTGGCAAGTTCTAACGATAATGTGAATACATGCAAAATGCCCTTTTCAAGTTGAACACGACATTAAGAAAATAAGCCAAGATGAAAAAGATATGGTACAATAATAGATAAACTAAAAAGATGTAAAATGTAACATGGCAAGATAAGATATTATCAGAAGAAACACAATTCAGGATTATGAAGAGATGGGAGCAGAAAAAAAGAAAGAAATGACACAAGATATTAAGATACAGGATGACATAAAACCAGATTAAACATCATTAGGCTCGACAAGATACGCTAATGACAGGAGCAAGTAGGTGAAAGCAATCAATTTCTTGGCAATAACATAAGATAGAAAAATCTGGGACCAAATAAAATGTGTCTTATTAAGCTTAAATATATTACAGTAATTAAATAAAACAGTCGATAAGTTTCATAATATTTCTAATGTTGATTCATTTGGCCTGACAAGTTTTATTTGTACAGTTACCAGAGGACTCCATAGCACAAATGTTTATCAGACATCGGTGAGTGAGCTGTCACATACCACTGTGTCATGCCTAATGGCAGTCTTCCTGGTGGGTGTGTTCAGTGGATGCTCCTCCTCTTCCTCAGCTTCCCGTATCTTCGCATCCTGGTTAACGATGCCCATGCCCGACCAGGAGCACTCTGGCTTGTCACTCTGTGAACTGCTTTCCCTGATCTGGAATGGAAATCGTAAAATGTCCAACGTTATGATGAAGACTTTCCCGTGAAAAGTAGTAGCCAGGTGGAATCCTAAAGTAGACATTTTAGGGGCTCAGCCAAAACATAGGGGCCCAGCACAAGGGGAAAATGTTTTTTTGGCAATCTGCACTAAAACGGCACATTGTTGTGCATTTCGTGCATGAAAAGTCAAATCAGATTTTTTTCAAAACGTTTTGTCTTTTTTTATATTACAGATACTCAAAATATATGCGACGCACTTTAGCCGGGTGACTTTACCACCCGTTTAGACCACGTTTAGTTGGTTTGTGCCATTCAAAGAAAATTTGAAGGGAAAGAGCTGATGTAAAAATTAAACATAAAGACACACAAATTCATATAATTCAAAAGCATAAAATTCAGTAATGACCATTGACATTCTAATGACCACAGATAACTGAACCATGTTTCTAACACCTTAGAAATATGAGTGACAACTTTACCTATAGTGTGATAAACGATTCCACAAGTCAAATACATAGGTATCTATGAGTCGAAATGTATTGTCACATTGGCACGACAACGAAACAGCTGGGTCTAAACAATCCCCAGGCTTGTATACTTTTACTGCATGAAAATGGTGTTTTGAACTGTTCCAGTTTGTAATTATCATCTATACCTCATAATTGTCGTTTTTATATCTTTCCAAAAATTGAAGGTAAACAGTAACTTTCCTGGTCTTATGATATTCCATTTTCTCATTCCTTCATATAATTCTCACCACTTCAGCCCTTGCCTTTGAATTTTCTATTCTTATGATAAATTGTGCCATGTGTGTATCATCAAATTTAGAATTGTACCATGACTCCATAATAGATATATTACAAAATACAGCATACACAGCAGGGCTCCCTCTGGATGTTTTAAAGTTTGAGCCAAGACTTGAGCCACCAGGTTATTTTTTTCCCACTAATGAAAAACTATAGCCACTGTTTACTTTATCGTATGTGCTAAGCAAGGCACGAACAGGTGATTGGTATGGGAAAAGAAGTGTATGAAACTTTTTTAATAAAGTAATCAAGTAAAAATGAAATATTGTAGTTTAGTCTACACAAAACTAGGTTGATGCACAGTTACACAGTGGTTGCACCAAAGGAATAGGTTACAGAATATGTTAGTACTTATATGACACTGTAATTTAACGATTTCATTATTCAATCGTAATTTTGTGAACGGTTAAATCAATCGCCACTGTTTACTTATCACATTTTGCAAAGTTGGCGAATGCCAGCGGTAGCCCTGCACAGCACACCCACTGTTTAGACTCAGCCAGCATGATAGCATGGGGACATGACCTCATTATTTCGGCTCTCTATCATAACCTACTGTTACAACGTGTCTGGCTTCATAAAAAAATTACAACGTTCTAATGAATAGTTTATCGAGGGAAATGTTAAATGGATACTACACCCTAGGATTTTAGGGTATATCATGATAGTAAGTGCATAAATAATAGTATATACCTACAAATTTCTATAATCATGCATTTACATTTGTCATAAAACAACAGTGAGTTTTGAAATCTTTATTTTGAGCCGCTGACATGCGATTGTGCTGCCACCCTCATGAAGTTTTTTCTGATTTATTTTGCACGTTACAGTACAGACCGAGGGCTAATCACAAACGTGCAATTATATTTACACCTAACTGCTATTTAAAATTGATACACCTCACAACAAAAGGCCTATATAGACCTACTGTGAGCATAGTTGCAGTGTGCAAACATCACAAAATGTTCTCATTGAGCCAGAAATGTGCTCCGAAGTTGGCTATTTTGAAAACTTCTGTGTACGCAAGTTATATTTGAACGAAGTGCCAGATACCGCGAAATAGTATCCATACGCCATAGCGCAGAGTTCCTAGAACAAAAACACTATATTTGTTTCCTGGTTGCATAAGTAATATAGATAACATATGATTTAAACAAATTTCACAATTTAGTACTGAATAAACATTGAATAATGAATTATAACTTGTTTTACAATAGAAAGAAACTGTTACTGAATCAAGTAGATCGTTCCGCTGTGTCCCGGATGTGTAAACATCACTGTGGTGCTACATTCGTAAGAGAAGTAATTTCGTTTAGATTTTGAGAAGAAATGTTATGAAAGGAGAAATACAAATGAGTTGTAGTGAATTTTTGCAACATATGCAAGCTCACAGTAGGTCAATGTATGCATTTAGCTGCGAGTTTGATCAACCGAACGATGCCTTATTTTAGGACAAATTCGTCCATATTATAACTGGATCTAAAATTTGTTTATGAGATATTGCAATCCTTCACCTCTTAAATTAATCAAAAAGAAACACCATCGGTCTGTAGTCTGCAGCCGAAAAGTTATGGTGTGCAACTTCAAAATTAGACGGGCTAGCAGTGGCACCACCGTCATTGTAAGCAACGCTACAGCTGTTAGTTTTGAAACAGAAAAAAAAATATTTCTAATGAATATTGAACAATGAATTTTTTTTGTAGCTGAATTCAAATATATTTTAACTAAAAATATATGTAAGAAACCTATGGTCATGTATCTTTTTAAACAACAACTTACTGGTGACATCTGTTGCTCGTGGTCGTCCTGCGTCGTGACTTTTGCCACGGCGCCATGCTGCTGCTCTTGCCTTTTTTGGGCTTCAACGACTAAGCCACCTGGTGGCTGCACACCGCACTTCTCACAGCAGGCGATCGGATTCTCCATCCATGCCTCTAGCAGCGTCTCCCGTGACCACTCTGAAAGCAGGTGGTGAAAGTGGTGGGATTGTCAACCAAGGTTGTACTCAAGTGCAGATGCATTTCCACTTACATGTATACAGTCTAAATCCAAACACTGCAAGTGTGAAGAACTTACCTGAGCAATATTCACATGCCACTTCGGCCCACAGTAATATTTAGGTGATGACTAGGAATTGGCATAGTGCTGGCTTAAGGTCAGAATGCAATTTTGCTACTAGCTACCACTGTGTTTTTTACTGATTATTGACCAAATACTGGTGCCATATTTAGCTAGAGGTATCTTTTAAAATCTGAAAACTGAATGCTGTTCTTTAAGCCAGATTTGAGGCAAGTGCAGGTAAGAGAAGCAATTGAGGTCAGTTTAACATCATAGTTCAGCAGAGATGATCGAGGGATTCACCATAGTTGCGTAGAAGGGCTTCAGCGGTGAATAGCGGCACGCGCAGCATGTCTGATGTCTCCACAAGCAGCTGGTCCTTTGCCTCCTGCAGGTCCTGGGATCGCAGGCCACTGTATGGCTGGGCAACAAAATACAAAAATGACCAAACAATGTCAGTCTACCAATATCAATTCCACCTTCTTTGCATCGGACCATTTGAGTTTATTACATAATTTATTCCAGGTCTGATAGCGATCGGATTCTCCATCCATGCCTCTAGCAGCGTCTCCCGTGACCACTCTGAAAGCAGGTGGTGAAAGTGGTGGGATTGTCAACCAAGGTTGTACTCAAGTGCAGATGCATTTCCACTTACATGTATACAGTCTAAATCCAAACACTGCAAGTGTGAAGAACTTGCCTGAGCACTGTTCACATGCCACTTCGGCCCACAGTAATATTTAGGTGATGACTAGGAATTGGCATAGTGCTGGCTTAAGGTCAGAATGCAATTTTGCTACTAGCTACCACTGTGTTTTTTACTGATTATTGACCAAATACTGGTGCCATATTTAGCTAGAGGTATCTTTTAAAATCTGAAAACTGAATGCTGTTCTTTAAGCCAGATTTGAGGCAAGTGCAGGTAAGAGAAGCAATTGAGGTCAGTTTAACATCATAGTTCAGCAGAGATGATCGAGGGATTCACCATAGTTGCGTAGAAGGGCTTCAGCGGTGAATAGCGGCACGCGCAGCATGTCTGATGTCTCCACAAGCAGCTGGTCCTTTGCCTCCTGCAGGTCCTGGGATCGCAGGCCACTGTATGGCTGGGCAACAAAATACAAAAATGACCAAACAATGTCAGTCTACCAATATCAATTCCACCTTCTTTGCATCGGACCATTTGAGTTTATTACATAATTTATTCCAGGTCTGATTTTAATTGCAAATAAAATTCCAGAAGTCTACTCATTGAAGGCTGGAATTGCTAATTCAAGATGTTGGAATTATTGACATTTTTACTTAGAATCCTAACAGCAAAAATCCTAAACTAACTGTTGGTTAAGTAGTTTGAAATGGTTTGAAATCAGGCCATTTACTCAGAATGCTGACCTATCTCATGCACACTGACACACTGAGCAAAACTAAATTGAATTTGGTCAATTCCAATACAACATTTAAATGCTAAATTCGCCAATGCACGGCGAAAAAATGGCCAAAATCGTTTGTTACCTCCTGTGTGTCAATCACGGTTATGTCTGCTTCATTCACATCACAGCTGCTATCATTCTGCAAAACAATGAAAACTTGATATCCTCGATATATTGAAATCACTCACCTTTTTACTCCCTAGCATAAACGGCGTACCATGGAAAATAATTTACACAGATGACTCAGGTTAGGAGCATTCACCATGCACCACAATTTGTCAGTGATTCTTACCCATTTTTTTCTGCACCTTAAATTCTGATCATGGAGCTAGCTCTGTGACCCACGGTTTGCGACATTACTGGACTACATTAGAAAATTCAGATAGTAACTGGAGACAATTTGATACCGACATAAGGTGGCATAGTGACCTTGGATTTATGAGCCACTGATGTAATGCCTCAGTGATGATTCCACACACACGTAAATGTTGCACGTAATGATTATACTCACAGAGAAGACCATCTTCGACTCAAGATAGACAGCGAGTTCGCTGTATCCTGCCTTCTCTGCACAGTCACATGGTGTCTCCTTGTTCTTGTTCTCAATAAACACCGATGCACCCGCAGCCACAAGAAGCTGAAGATGAGATGGCAAAATCATTATATCATAAACTTTTGATATACTATGTATGTGTATATGCATATATACAAAATAATTCCAAAATCATATGCATGCAGTGCGCGAAATTAGCGCTATTTTGCCAGCAGCCGCCAGTTCAACCCCCTAAACCACCGGTTCAACCCCCTAAACCACCGGTTCAACCCCCTAAACCACCGGTTCAACCTCCCATATAATAAGTCCACTTGGCCTATTCAAAATTTTCCCTATCTTGCCCTATTTTCCCTATCTTATATCAACAATATTTACCAATTTCCTGACTAGTTTTTACTTAGTATCTACTAAGAAGTAAAAAATGTTCCAGCAATTCCTGTCAAACAAATAGAACTCCATTGATAGCAATGAACTATGAGTATGCCTAATAAACACAAAGCTAATAGTAATACTTTTATTTTAAATAATGAAATAAATTGAACAAAATTAAGGGCCTATTCAAACTTGTAAGGACTTGGTCAATTTGTCTAAGTGCCCGTTTAAAATTTTGGGTGGTCCTGTTCACGTTATGGCTAATTTCATGCCCTGCGCATTATCCATTGTAAATTTATCATATATTCTATCAAATAGCTAGTGAACAATTAGCAATTAGGTGACAATCATTGGGCCAGCTATAAATGCTAGTCTTATAACTGTACTGGCAAAAATGGACTTACCTCAACGCACCTCCTTAGACCATTCTTTGCTCCATAATGCATTGCAGTTGAGCATTTCTGAAAAAGAAAAACAGGTTATAAAAGGCCATCTATATTGAAATGTTAACAGTTCATGCCATTTCATTTACACTGTAGGCAAGAGCACTTAAACACACAATAACCCGTTATATATCAGATTTTTAAATGGTTCATTAGATGTTAATTTTAAACTGAACCAGTCACAACTACCAAGTATGACCCTAACTAGATCCTACTTACATCAGGCACATCAATAAACACATCTCGTTAGTGATACTTTGAGCATTCTACACTGCCACCTGCTAAATATACGCTGATAAATGCAAATTTCTGGCTAAAGTATGATTGGCAGTTTGCTTGAAAAACATTTCTGACTGGAAAGCATGACAGCAATGACATTAACTGTGAGACCCAATGCATCAAAGCATGGAGCACAGCATATGGACTGAATCTAGGCAAATGCATACAAAAAATGGCAAACTTTCAAGATAAAATGTTAGCTGACATAACACAGATCATTCAAGCCACGTACATCATCTACCATGTCAGGCTTTACTCTCTCAAGTTCCCCATTCTCGAGCTGAGGGCCTCGCCAATGTATGATGAGAGTGAGGCAGTCAGCGCGCCTGGCCCGTGATGGGCCGTGTAGCTTTCCCGTTGGGCAGGAGCACACACAATGCAGCGCTGTCTGATTGTGAATGTTCTTCTTATTTGGATTTCCACTAAGCTCCAGCATGAAAATCCTAGAAAGGAAGACCATAACAATGCAAGTTACATACTAGTACGCCAGTCTTCACGAAAACCATTTTCGAGCATTCTCAGTTTCTGTAAAGTGTATATGACTGAATGACATTCTACTTGCCCATACATTTTGCAAGAATATGTTTTGAATATCGAGTAAAGAAATTTACACCAGACAACTTCTAAATGCCATTCGTTTCTGGCGTTAACATTTGGTGATTTTAAATTAAAAACCTTTGGTATATAGCCAGCTGTATTATAGTTTATGCGTTTTTAAAAGCAGGAGCCCGTCAGGCAAGTCAGCTTGCAATATTTACATGCCAGTCGTCAAAATTTCTACACGTCTTGGGCATCAGACGCCCGGCTAACTTCGAAGACTGGTACGCTACTGTAGTATTCAATATAGCAAGGAGTCCAATGAAATATGATGAATGTAACTTGTAAGAATACTTATTGAAAGTGATTCTGCAGGTTCAAAGTAAAGGGCAGCAAGCAGCAGTTTTGCTGCCTACCAGGGTCAGTTCGCTACCTGCTCTCAATGTCGGCAGCAACTACTTGCTGCCAAGAAATTGTGAATACACTATAATAAAACCACCAAATATTCAGCCTAGATAAGTACAATTGCTGCCTGCCCTTTTCTTTGGTAGTGAGTAATTGCGGTTTGGCAAAAAGCCGATTTCTAACCCTGTACTGGGTAAATTAACAACTATCTAGAAATGTATAATTTAACATTACAAAGAAGTAGGATAGAACTTATGATGTTTTCCAAAATGAAGTGTGACAAAAGATGTGTGTGTGTGTGTGTGTGTGTGTGTGTGTGTGTGTGTGTGTGTGTGTGTGTGTTTGGCTATGTGCATCACAGTCCGATCAATTCATACAATACTCCACATAATTTCACGATATATAGAAGTAATTTAATTCAATTATAGATCTGTTACAGAAATCTAGCTTTATAACATAATTTACCGTAAGAGGCTTTTCATAGCATGCTGTGATACGTAGTGCAACGGTGTGTTTTGGTGGTATGCATCGCCATAGGACATGTTGGGATCCAGTGACTTTCGCAGCTCTGGGCTGCTGTTGTACAACTGCATCGCTGCATATTCATCGCCATTCTGGAGGTGCTTGCGAAATTTGGACGAGGCAGATCCCATTCCAAGTTGCTGGCAGTCCACTACTGTGAACAGCACTTCTAGTCTGGCATGTCGGCACTTACGATGAAAAGTTATGTGTAACGCATTTGACGTCTGCAAAGAAATACAAAAATGTATACAAATACTATTTAGTATTTAAAATAGAAGATATAATACTAATCGAATCTCAGCTCACTGGCAGTGTCACTCAGTTTCCCAGGCAGTATTATGAGACTGAGTAGGGCAACGATGAGGTTAGCTCTAGTACTATAGCCCGCTTACATTAACTGCCGCTGGGCTATAGAACGAGCCATTAGGGATGCGCGGGACCAAATTAAGCACGCTTATACCCGCCTATAAAACGTCTGTGGTTGGCAATTAATGCCTCTTATCCGAAGTGAATATATGTCTTAAGTTATATCAGCTACTAAAATTTAACCTCGAACTATCGTTGCAATGGTATACTTGCGGTATTTCTTGTGAATAAACATTCGATTTGCGAATGTCAAACGGCCATTTCTGGCGGCGCTGCAGCAGCGCCAGTCAGCGGGAACTATGTATTTCCGCACGTGGAGGGGTGGTCGGAGTGGGTTGGTTGTGGACAAAAACATTGTTGTTGTCAAGTAACAAATTAAGCGATCAAAAAGATTGTAATATTAGTTTTGTCATGAAAAGATTGAACAAATTAGCTATTATTAAATTTGTTAGCTTGACACAACAATGTTTTTGTCCACAAGCCAACACCACCCACCACCCCTCCACGTGCGGAAATACATCGTTCGCCGCGACTGATGCGAGTAAGTTGGTCCGGAGCAGTATCCTAAATCGCAGCTATAACGACGAAGTAAGATAGCACATAATGTAACGCACAACCCAGCTAAGAGGATAGGGGGGTTGGGTTTAGGTTACACTATTGTATCCTATCTTTGGTTTGGGTTTGGGTTACACTATCGCACCCTATCCTCTTGGGTTTGGGTTACATTATTGTATCTATACGACGAGATACTACCAATAGGGCAATACCATATCAGAAACATCACGTCAAAGGGCAATAGCGAATGGCCTTTTCTAAGAGCAATCTCATGGCAATGATATGAATGTCAATAAAAACATTATGAATTCTCTAATTTCCCAACACATTTGGCATGGGGGTTGCATACTCAGTGAATTGCCTGGCCCTCGCTTTTTGTTTTGAAATTTCTGATATTGTTTACAAGTTTTTTACTTGCGTTTATGACAGAATGCTGGAATTATCTCGGAAGATGAGCAACATATATTTAAAAGACATAATCTTTAAAATACGACAACTTCATAACAGCGTTTATCTGTAACAAATAACAGTGAAAATTGTTAAATACGTAGTGATTTTAGCAAATTACAACTCATTCAAACGCCATCCATGTTTTCAGTCATGACGTCACACATAACATGAGGGGAAACCTGTCATATATTACTAATACGATTATATTATAGACGAATCGTTTATTTTATTCGAGTGTTTATTTCTGGGAAATTGGTAATTTTGTTATCGTGCAGGCCATGTTATGGCTACGTATCAAAAAGCGAGACATATTAGTTAATAAACATCCTGCAGATGGCGGAAAGACGAACGGCGGAACGAAAATATGCAAACACCGGCAGTCGGATGACAGCAAGATCTACAGAGGGCATGATAGCGCATAGAGGCAAGAAGAGAGCGCAGATTTCGATTCTATTATATACCCAGTGCAGTGGGAGCAGTTTCTTCCTAGTTCAGCATGGGTATTTTTCACGCTGCTTCAATATTGAAACTCTCTACGCATATCTCACGGAAGAAACTAGCAGTAAAATTCATCGGTAACCACTTTGCTCTTATAAGATCTTATTCACAACACGAACATGACTATCTCAGACGAACGGTGAGTGATTAATTAATAATTCGCAGTGGCTGGATGGGAGGTAACGTAAACGGGGCCAGCCGCTCCGTCGTCTCAAAGCGCTCTGTTTGTTGCAGTTAGGGTTAGGGTTAGGATCTAGTGAGTTAGGTTAGGTTAGTGGTTAGGGTTAGGGTAGGGTTTGCTTGGAGGCTAGCAAAAATCTACACCTCAAATTCGTGAGAATTTATTTCGGGCCAAGGGCGGTTACTTCTTCGAAATCAAGCGCCACTCGCACACGCCATCTTTGTGCTGCGTGTAAGTATGAAAGCGAATGGACGGCGTACGCCGCTAGCGCGATCGAGACATTAAGATGACGGCTGCGTAGCGCCGTGTAGGCCAGCTGGCCTAATAATTGAGGCAGTGGCTACGGGGTACGGCCACGCGGTGATCTTAATGTCTCGGAGGCTACGGGTAACGGCCAGTGCGCGCGACGCAGTTGCTTTATAGCTTAACGAACGAAGGAGTGGCGCGTGGGCGCCAGATAGCAATAACGGGCTTTGGGAAAATGAAAATTTCACGATTTGAGAGTATTAGAGATGGGCAAGAACCCTAACCCGTACAACGCCCTCAAACCTAACCCTAACCATAACCCCTAAACCTAGAACCCTGACGCTAATGCCTAACCGCTAACTAACCCCTAACGAGGCGAAAAAAGGGGCTTGAAACGACCGACGGCTGCGCGTACCTCCACCCACTGGGCGTAATAATTATATACCAAAAGGGTCCCCCTATAGGCTATAACCGTTATTACCCCCGGCCAAGGATAGAGAAGCATATGCGGTGCGCCAATAAACCAATGTGCCTAACTCGGGCTAACCTAATTTCTAAACGCCTAACCCTACGGCCAGGGTTCCCCAAGATGAATTCCAAGACAGGGGAGGGAGGGAGGGGGGGGGACCGCGGGGGGTCCGGGGGCATGTTTTATTTTACCGTACCAAACTAATTATATGGCGTCAAATCCGTTTCACCGCACACCATAGCAGTATTTGGGGTTCTTGTATATATAGAGATGCCAAGATCGGTGTATAGTTAGTCCGTTCGGTGTGGGACAGCGTTGGCAGGCGTGTTGTACGTTGTGTATTGTCTGGACAGGGCATGCGTTGCACGGTAAAAATACAGCGCTGCCGGTGTCCTGGTCGAAAAAACGACAAGAAATCTGACGGGGAGCCGGGACATTTCCCAGTCGCTGGCAAACTTTTACTTGTGGTGGAATTTAAAACGGGGGCGGAGGTCGTAACGCGCGGCGCCAACGATTCAAACAGGGGGAGTTTTTCCCAAACGGTGGCGCACAGCCGCGCCCGTTTGCGCAACGTAGGAGAGACCCCTGCTATACCCTATAACCATAACCCTAACCTGTGATTAGTATTATATTGATATAATAATTAATATTAATTATTATATTTATATTGCCATTATTGGTGTAAATGACATTGGTTTTATTGGGACCCATGTTCTCTATCCTTGAACCGGCCTATACATAATTATGATGATCATCATCGATCTGCGATCATCAACGACAACGTATATTTTATGAATTTTACACGACAACGTACTATTTTATGAATTTTACACGGACATTTCGAAATATCCTTAAAATATAATCCGGTTGTAGAGGAAACTCGGCAGATATATATACAGATAGACTATCATAGAGCTCTTGCATGAAAATGAACATATTGAGGAGGGCACTGGAGAGAGTGGAGTAGACTATATATATATACACCCGTGGACTTGTGGATGTGGAGCAGTTCCAGGGCAATAGCCAGTAGCTGACTCATTAATCATCTTCTTCTGCGGGTCACTACACTAGCGCCTCAGACCTAGCCACTGCGGCACCAGTACTCGACCTTGGTACGGTGTTGAAAGCCTCATTGGCAGCTATCTCCATCCGGCCGGGCTCGCCACAGGGCTCTCTGGTAATGGGGGGCATTCCAGGAGATGTTCCATAGGCTGGTCCTCTCTGCAGTCACACATTCGATTGGGCCATCTTCAATGTAATCCGCCATTTCTGCATACATGCCTAGCTGCATCGACCGATACCTTGTCTGGAGGCGATTTGAGGCATAAGGCAGTAGGCATGTGCAGGTGGCTCTGTTGGAGGATATCATGTGGACTGTGTGTAGTGAAGCTTACGGTGTCATGGATATAAGGGCGCTGAACTGGAAGCAAGGACGCAGCAATTCATTTGTAGCAATGTGTGACATGTGGCGGGCAAATGGTGGAGCGAAGCTCTTACGTATCCCGCTGGCCCACTTATGTTGGCTTGACTGAAGATGGCTTGGGCCGATATAGGGCAGGTCCGTGCATAGGTTTTGGAGGTTTGTCATCGCAGGGGTTTGAAGCCCGCGGTGATGAACCTGTGGCAAGACTTTAGTTTCGTCTCTAAATCGTATCTGTTTTCATGCTGGAAAAGGGGGTGGCGAGGCGTTGTTTTCTTGATTATAATATGTCTCATACCTCTTAGTCATGAACGGCGCCATTCATGGCTAAAGCAGGTGGTTCCAACGCTTGTTGGGACTCGCCCTGTACGCCCTCGTAACATTTGTTTATGGCTATTCCTGGTACCCCGCTTTGACTACCCATAACAGGGGCGTGTTCAGGATTTATTACCAGGGGGGGTGGTCTAACCATAATCCAAACTTGCGAGGCACGCGAAGGGTGGGTGTGGGGGGCCCGTCACCCTAGAACGATTAAATATTTAAAATAGACCCTTAGAAGCGTTTCTGCAATTAGCAGGGGGGGGGGTCGGGACAGCCTGGACGCCCCCCCACTGCGCTGTACACGCCCCTGCATAAAGCAAAATGAAGAACTCAACACTGATGTATTGTCATGATATTTTGACAACCCTCAGTGTTTATGGTTTTATTAACTGGCAGCTCGCAGCAGCAAATTTTTCCAATCAAGGCCGGCACTGTGCAGCTAAACGACAGTTGCAATGAGAAGACCTCTGCTGCATGCAGAAACTAACATTTTTGAAACCGTGGTTTCAGTTTTTTGATCAGAACTGACCCAGCTGCGCTGGGCGGATGTCAAATCGCGGTTAGCGGGCTTTTGTCTTGATTGTGAATACCTATCGCTGTAAATTAAGCGGCTGCTTCACAAGGTAGCTGTCACAAAAGCGTAATGCTAAACGGAAATAGCTTCGCGAGGCCATAGCCAGGTAGGGCTTGCGTATCATGCTGACACTGCAACCAAAAAATTCAGTTACGGACGTTGTTTTGCTAGGAGGTTGGCTTCAGTGGTCTGTTTAGGAATAATGTTGTACCTGCCTGACGCAGCAGAGGGGTAACCGCTATACGTGGTCGTGCGCGGGCACGTAGGGGTTCCTCCCCTCGCTCCCTCCGCACCTGGGGCGCGGATTTCATACAACCGTTGCGTAAAAGTGTATTGCGTACACAGAGTTTGCTAACGAGAAAGTAAGCGTTACGCAGAAAGCTCGAGGTGCGATTCATCAGACGCAGAGTAGCACCTGCGTACGCAACATGTTGAATGAATTCCAGTGTAAATCCATACGCCATCGTGGGTGCTGCGCTGTTTGAAGGGTCGTGGCCTAGCATCAACGCAAATTCAGCACTGTGCGGGTCACATACCGTAGGAACTAAACTGGATGGGCTCTCGTCTATTAAACATATGGCTCGTCTAGCTGCTGTCTACATGAGTGTAGGGTTGATGTGATAGTGCCACATTTCGTTTTGTATGATTGGCGTTCAACATCATGAAAGCAGGCGACACGTACACGTGCTGCGTAGGCGTGTGTACGACATGTGCGTGCGTGTGCAGCGTACACCGTGCGTGCGGGGCGGCGTGGCATGTGCACGTGTGGCGTGCGTGTGTGGTGCACGTACACGTGCAGTGTGTGCACGTAGCATGGTTTTGCCGTATGTGCAGCAGGTAACACGTACGTGTGGCGTGTGCACAGTAGCACGTGCGTGTGTGGGCGTGCGTGTCGGAAGCGCACACGTGCAGTGCGTGCGTGCGTGTTACGCCTACAACGTGTGTGCCGTGCGTGTGTAACGTAGCACGGGCGTCGGTGCGTGCGTGGTGGCACCCGGTAAACGTGCGTGTGTAACGTACACGTGGTGCGTGCGGCGTGTGCACGTATGACGTGCGTGCGTGCATGGTGCACGTGTGCGTGCGTGTGTAGTGCGCACATACACGTGCGTGCGTGGCGTGCGTGGTGCACGTAGCAGTGCGTGCGTGCGTGAGTATTGTACACTACACCCCCGTGCGCCGCGTGCGTGCGTGTGCACGTACACGTGCGTGCGTGCGTGCGTGGCATTGTGAACGTGATGCCGTTTGTGTGCACGTAGCACGTACGTGCGTGTGCACCGTACAACTGCGTGCGTGTGCAATACGTACACGTGCGTGTGTACGTACACGGGCGTGCGTGCGTGTGTAACGTACACGATGCGTGCGTGCTTGGTGGCGTGCGTGTCAACGTACATGTGCGTGCGTGCGTCTGTAGCGTACACGTGCGTGATTGTGCCACGTCGTGCGTGCGTGCCGTGATTTGTGCACCGATGTGTGCGGGCGTGCGGTGTTCAGCGTACACGTGCGTGGCGCGCGTGTGGTATGGTACACGTGCGTGGCGTGCTTGCGTGCGTGCGTGCGTTGTGTACCGTACACGTGCGTGCGTGTGGCACGTACATGTGCGTCAGTCGTGCGATGTGGCACAGTACACGTACGTGCGTGTGGGGCACGTTACAGCGTGCTGGCGTGGCGTGCCGTGGCGTGCGCTGGTGTACTACACGGGCGTCGCGTGCTTGTGCACGTGTGCGTTCGTGCGTGCGTTACACGACACTGCGTGCGTGCTTGTGGCACCCGTGTGCGTTCGGTGCGTGTACACGTACTAGTTAACTAACGAAATTCGGCTTATAATCGAAAACAATCGCCAAGCTATGACAAAGAAGCGTGAAAGGCGCCGCCGGTTTTGGTTAGTATGGTAATTATTTTAATTTATTTTAGCTGAGTAGTAATTTTATAATGTTTTCTCAATAAAATAATGTAGCTGCGGTATGCTGGAGAAGCACCGCTGCGGAAATTTTAGATGGTTTAGCGGCACCGCTTTCGTCAGCTCGTGTAAAGTTACGCAAAAGGTTTAGCGTAAACTTTTAGCTTGATGAATGCGCACGGGCTAAAACGGCCGACCATCGCTTGCGTACAGCGAAATCGGTACGCTAATTAAGATAAATACTGTGTTGATGATCGCAACTAACGACGCACACGACAACGTCGATTGCGTAACAAGATTCTACGCAAAATATTTGCGGTACGCAGCTTGATGAATCTACCCCTGCCTGCGTGGGCTCGACTGCTGCTGCTGCACTGGCACATTTTAGGGTCCTCCCCCCTCCTCCCTGCGCCCGTGCTTTCTGCCGTGGGCCTCGCTGCTGCTGTCTGCTGCTGGCTGGCGGCTGGGCTACGCGAGGGTAACCACTTGGAGTCGCTTGCTTGCCTCGACAAAAACCATGATTTGTTGCCCCCGGCGCTGGTCGATAGAAGATGCCTGAATCGCCCGCTGATTATTATATAGCACTACTTTTTTAGAATTGTCTTAAGAGGCTTCCACCGTACCCCGCTGTGGTGGTTCGCGGATGGTACCGCCCAAGGGTACTAGTTACCGCGCCCGGGGTACCAGGGAACCAGGGGTCTAAAGTGTGGATGAGCAATGCGATAGAGCAAGTAGAGGTCATCAACTGTGGTTGGTCTCAAACATCTAGAAGTGGCTTCATCTGCAGGCAGTGTTAAAAACTGGGTCAATTTTTGTAGCATGGGGCAACCTACTCCAGACAGGGCATGCATATTTAGCTGAAGAGTAGCAGAGGGAGATGGCAGTGGTTCTAATTGTCCCAGCATCTGGAATCTTGTGCAGCATGGCCAATTCAGTCCTAAATCTTCTCATCTCCACTCCAGTGACGTTATTGTTAGTTGAATTTCAGTGCTAATAATACATTAAATATTCGTGCACTTGTGTATTATATAAATTACCTAGCTTACATGACTTTAATCCTATCAATTACCATAGACAGCATTGTGTCTCCATAGAAAATATATTGCACACGCTTAAACGGATATTAGACTCCATTATCTATTTTTGTATTTTTAACAGCACAGACAGCATGGCTTGTTTTAGAAGATGGAACCGGTATAAAGGTTATTCATTTGATATAATGGAAGTTCAGCAGGAGAGCTTGTTTTCAAACATGGTCTGGTTGGGTAACTGTCTCGCAGTTATATATCGTGCAATTATATGTCTCATGCGCCAATGTGTGTAAACTCCATGACTTTATACATAGCTTCATATATGTAATTTGCCGGTAGATTAGTGTGCAAAGGTAGAATTTATAAAATATAAAATAATTATATAATATAAAAAGTAATAATGATAAGTAAATTATATATAATTAATTATAACATATATATCTATTGCAGCTATAGTCCTGTACCTCAACCATATCTAGATTAAATTTGTGTTTATCTATTAGTGTGTAGGTTTTTATAGTTGTTTAGCTATTAGTGGGTATTATAGTTGTTTATCTATTAGTGTGTAGGTTTTTATATAAAATATATCAAAGGATACCCATCTATATCAGCATATTATTATAATTCATCTCTGTGTGGGTGGTATATTATATTATATCTACCAGTGTATAAAGTTCTGTAAATTGAAGCATATATATAGCTGTGTAGCATATATAGAAGATTGGTTCATACACTGTATGACCCTGGATTGGCCGTAGTGTTGCCTAGAGGTGTGTAAATTAGTACGTTAATGTGAAGTCACACCTCACAGAAATGCAATTAAACACGTTGTATCTGAGGATCAAATGTGTGCAGGTGTACATGTCAATGCTCAGGGTATGCTGTCATGTATTACAGAATCAATAAACACAGAAATAATCATGTTATAAATATGTAGTGTGACACCGCCAACATTTGTCATGATATTCCTGCTGTAGTGAAGTTTCCATAGATATGATATATGGATGTAATAACTATAGATACCTTCCTTTTATTAAACTGTTAAGTTTTAAGGTTGTTGCAGTGGGAAGCAAATTTTTTTTTTGATCTTTCAGATACCCAGAGGCTATCACTGACCCTAGTTACCGTGGTCAGATCCTCACCCTCACCTATCCGATCGTTGGTAACTATGGTGTGCCGGACACCTTTCTTCAGGACGAGATGGGGCTTAGGGAGAATGTTGAGTCTGACAGAATACATGTACGTGTACCCAGCCATTCATATACGAAACCAGGGCACATCAAGATGGTGATATTTAGGCCACGAGACATACATACAGTGTCATCATTTAATTGGGACCAAGCTTGCTGGCTGGCTCGCTAGCTGTATTTTTTGGCAGGCTGCATGGTTGGTTCACACCTTCACGTGATTGGTTGCCTAGCTGCAGGGCGTGACACCCGCTTGCCCGATGGGCCGGGGCAACCAAAATTTGCCCTTGGGCAAGTAGCTTGAAATTGCACTTGCCCGTTCTGGCAAGCAAGTTTTTTTATTGAATGTCTAGACAGTGGTTACTGTATACTAATGATAAGCCTTGTCTACACAACGAAATTTAACTGGAGTTAAGCGTCTATACGGGGCCTTAACTCGGGTCTTAATGCGTGCCTGCGGGCGTGTGTGAGTGCGTGCGTGTTCACGTACACGTGCGTGCATGCGTGCGTGTGTGTGCAGGTACACGTTCGTGCGTGCATGAGTGTGTGCGTGCGTGTGCACATACACAGGCGTGCGTGCGTGCGTGCGTGTGACGTACACGTGCATGCGTACGTGCCTGCGTGCGTGTGCACGTTCACCCGCAACTAAATCGGCGGCGATTCAGTGGACACACTAGGCGATTTCACGGCGATTTAGTCGCCCGATTTAATCGCCCGATTTAATCGCCTAGTGTGTCCGGCCCTTAACTCTAGTTAACGCTTAACTCGAGTTAAATTTCGTCATGTAGAAGAGGCTATATGTTTCTGTTTCCACCCGTCCCTTGCATTGTTTTGCACAGAAGCTGCGTTGTTGCGACGAGATTTCAATGAAAAAAACACAATGCGAATGGAACAATCAGTGCATACAGTTATACTTTGTATGCAACATGCACACAGCAACATGCATAGCTGGCATAAACCCGGCCCCCAGGCCAGGCATTGTCGTTACGTGATCAGCTACATCAAATGTTTGCCCCTCTACTGCAGCCCGTGAACGAGGATTTTCAAAAAAAAATTTGTAGCACCCTGCTATAGCTGGCATAAAAACTGGCCTCTAGCTTAGGATTATAAACACAGATAAACGTGAAGTGCTACAATGGCCCCAATTATTCTTGCTCTACTGAAGAACCATCTCTGTATTAGAAAATTGCTTCAATATGCCAATGCTAATTTTAAATAGTCCTTAGACACTGATTGCTGATAGAATGGCCAATCTTTTCCTTTTTAAAATATAAAATGCTGAAAGAAATTCAAGAAACTTTTATTTAATTCTTTGTTTAGTTCTTTGTGCATGCACACTAATTCGTTGACTTTGATCGTTGTCATGTTTTGTTACTATTAAAGCAGTATTTTAAGAATGCCCCTCTTGCAACATTGATTGGCTAAAACTACCTGCCAGTCACTCCAGACAGGCAGATAGGTCAGTTTGGAGAGAACAATCAGTGCATACAGTTATACTTTGTATGCAACATGCACACAGCAACATGCATAGCTGGCATAAACCCGGCCCCCAGGCCAGGCATTGTCGTTACGTGATCAGCTACATCAAATGTTTGCCCCTCTACTGCAGCCTGTGAACGAGGATTTTTTCACAAAAAAATTTGTAGCACCCTGCTATAGCTGGCATAAAAACTGGCCTCTAGCTTAGGATTATAAGCACAGACAAACGTGAAGTGCTACAATGGCCCCAATTATTCTTGCTCTACTGAAGAACCATCTCTGTATTAGAAAATTGCTTCAATATGCCAATGCTAATTTTAAATAGTCCTTAGACACTGATTGCTGATAGAATGGCCAATCTTTTCCTTTTTAAAATATAAAATGCTGAAAGAAATTCAAGAAACTTTTATTTAATTCTTTGTTTAGTTCTTTGTGCATGCACACTAATTCGTTGACTTTGATCGTTATCGTGTTTTGTTACTATTAAAGCAGTATTTTAAGAATGCCCCTCTTGCAACATTGATTGGCTAAAACTACCTGCCAGTCACTCCAGACAGGCAGATAGGTCAGTTTGGAGCAATTGTAAAACATCTACAGTTGAGTTTTTTATCACTTTGTATCATATAATGCATTAGTTCAGCAGTTCAGTCTTTACTAGCAAATGTACTCAGGCAAGTGAAAAGCAAGCAGGATCTCAGAGAGTCACTGGAGGGTGGTGATTCAGGGGGCATATTCATCCCTTACAGGAATCTAGATATATAACTTGTTACACTGTTCGATGTGTGAGTAATCAAAGAGAGAGATATCTGCGTGGAGGGGCGACGATAGGCACAGCGTCGTCTTTCAATTCAATGTGGTACTCGCCTGGCATGCGGCCAATACCCTTGAAGCACTTTGGATACAACTGCTGGAGCGTATCGCGGTCTGGGATGGGAGGGGTTGGTGCGGGTTTAGTATGGACAGGGTCGTGGGAGGAAGTCGGCGGGCTTTCACAATTGGTCGCAGAAACGTTGTTGCTTTCCACAACCTGAACGATGCCTAACTTCTCGGTGGCCCCACATGAGAGAATTGCAGGGCCCTCTGTGTCGCACACATAGTACCTCGAATCGTGCCATTTAGAGTTTTCAAACTGTATCGGAATGTCAATAACTCCCATCTGTGTAATGCCCGTACCGTTCGCGGCAGTGAGCCTCACTTTGCTGCTTCTTAAAACGGATTTACTGTCGTCAAACATCTGCTTTAGCAATCGCAATGGAAGAATGTTCTCATTTGCACCTGTGTCCGCTTTCACCGTGAGGGTGACTTTCCTTCGGACACCAGGTGGCCTCACATTCAGCTTCGCCATAATCGACTGTCTCTCGTTTGCGTCGATGTCTTCAATTATGATTACTTCGCCACAGTCGAGTGACATCGCGCCTTGGTAGGAGTTGATCGCGTCAACATTCCGGCCTCTGCTGCTCGAGCAGGGTTGTCGCAACGGATTTCCCTGCTGCTTCGTGGCGGACGTCTTGTGGTGTTTCCCATCCTTTTGCATACAAACGACTGCAAAGTGGTTCACCTTTCCACATTTGCTGCACTGTTTCCCATACGCTGGGCATTTTTTTGGCGCGTGCTTGGTCCCACAGTATCTGCATTTATCGTGGCGTCGTGATGGGCGTTGAATGGCGTCCACTTCAACACCTGCGCTGAAGGAGGAGGAGTGCATCGTCGCTTGGTAGTGCTGCGCAGACTTGACGGCATCCTCCAACTTCAAGTCGTTACCCTTGGCGATAAGGGTTTTGCGCTCATCTGGCCACAGTATTCCCTTGATGAACTGGAATGTAATCATTTCGTCGCGAATTGCATTTCTATGTTTGCATATCGCGTTTCCGCCGGCACCAGAGCTTTCGAGGCAAACGCTATGGGCTTCTTGTCTTGTATCAGCGCGGCTCCTAGTCCGACGGAAGAAGCGTGTACTTCGACCTCCACAGGCATTTGTGGGTCGAAAAACCTCAGCTTCAGGTCTTCGTGCACCGCGTCTTTTAGGGTGACGAATGCCGCTTGCTGCTCTGCGTCCCCAACCCAATCGGACGTTTTCTTGAGGAGCTGCCGCAACACATGAGTCTTCTCGAATAGGTGAGGAACGAACGGTGCTAAGTGCTGCACAACTCCAAGGAAACCTTGCAAATCCTTGACATTTTCTGGAGCGGGGCGCCTCTGTATTTCATCGCATTTCTTGGGATCTTGGCTCATGCCTTCCTTCGACCATATCAAACCATAAAACATAATGCTGGTTTGACGGATGTGACATTTTTCCTGACGCAGGAGATGAGCAGTACTATATAACATAACTGACGTGTGACATTTCACACATTCTGAGGCCATTTACCACGTTCTCACATTTAATTTTTAGTCGTAGTTTTTGAATTCCAATACAATTAAAAAAAATGATTCAACAAAAATATAATTTAGCAACTGAATTAATTGTATTTTTATCTTATAACGTACATTGTATTGATATATGGTAGGTATCTGGCCTCATAGTGCAGGATTATTCGCATGACTATCACCACTGGAACTCGACAAAGTCGTTGTCACAATGGCTACAGGAGGAGAAGGTTCCGGGTCTGTACGGCATCGACACACGCATGCTGACCAAGCACATACGCAACAAGGTGACAAATTGCCATGGCGATGACCAGGCTATGTTCCGAAGCAGGTTGAGCATTGCAACCGCATCTGGTTCACAGCGCTGATGTCTTGCATGCCCTGGAAAATAGTCCAGAACGTAGAGACCTTCACTTCAATATTTACTGATTATCTACAGCCAAATTAGTGTACTAGCCAGCCTAGTGAACCTAGAAATGTCGAGTACTATAAGGTTTTATGTTGGAAATGCAATATATACAGGTCATAAGGACTCACAAACTGCCGGATGCTAATTTGCATATGTGTAGCGTTTTGCATAATCGGCCTAATTAGCATATTAATTAGGTCAAATCACTAAATCAAGAATATTTTCCTTAGTAATCCACATAGACTTCATTCGTGTGTCTAGATCCATGTTTTCGACACTAAGCAATTGATCTGGCATGGATTCAAACCCCTACCATCCTTTCGACTGCCAGAAATCAAATATGGCTGCCATGCATAATGAGGTATATAAACCGTAAAATCACCATAACTAATTGCAACTGTTGGAAGATAGAGACTTTGTTTTGATGTTTAGGCCCATGTTCTTAACACCAAGGATTCCATCGTCTATATGACTTATATATTTAACAGTAAGTTATTATTATATATGAACATGTTAAATATTATGATGCAGCTAGATCATGGAATACATAGATGAACACCCAATACCATCAAACTACTTACTATTCGCCTTCATCTTCATGGTTGTGATCATTCTCTCCAATCCATAGATCCTCTTATCCTTCCTTCTGCTCTTCATATCCTTCTTCAGCATCATGTCGTTGTGTCAGTGAGTTACAACACTCATTTCCTCCTTCACACACACAGTAGCTGGTACATGACAATTCATTTGCTGCACAACCACACTTCCTGCTGCAGGCATTCCCCTCTGCTCGGCAGCTGCAGCTAATGACGTCCATGAGGTTTTTAGGTGCATAGGTTCTTATGACAGCACTGGTACCACTTCATCATTTACAGTAACTTTTTATCCATAGTTAGTGATTTGGACAGCAGGAGGGTCAGCCTTGTCCACAGCCTTCCATAGCATCATTTGGAGATGTGCTCTCCGGATATGGAGTCCCAGGTTGATATCTGTTGGTGGAAGGGACTTCACGGATGGAGGATTCTTTTGCTTGCGATAAATCTCGTACAGGTCTGGAAGCATTCATTGACGTGCTTTTTTTCTGGCCATATAAATGTAGGAAGAAGGCTTTGCCAGTTGCCATCAGGTCACTGTCCGTGGCATCGTCCTCTCCAAGAACTGAGTCTATTCCAGCAATATCGGTCTGGTGAGCACTTTCAGGGCGGACACTTTCCCTTTCCCATTAGGATAGGACACAGTGTCACAGCCTGAGAGTGCGTGCATTCAATATTCCCTTGCATTTCTCCCCGAGCTTGGTGACAGTGGCATTGATGTCAAGCACGGATCCAACCCACTTCTCCATCTGAACATGGCATGATACGCCATCCTTCCAGCACGAGTACACGAGCAGCACGAATACATCTGTGTCATCACTAAGGATGCGCACAGTCCGAGCTCCGGCCGATGCAGCACGAAGCATGTAGCTGATGAGAGATATGTCTGCTCATCATGTATGCACAATACTGTTGCGTGACTGCTTACACATGTTGCCTACCTAATATCGCAAACAAAAAAGTTTAAAGGGCAAAAAACCTCAGTATTGTGCATCCATGATGAAGCAGACATATCTCTCATCAGCTACATGCTTCGTGCTGCATCAGCCAGAGCTCGGACTGTGCGCATCCTTAGTGATGACACAGATGTATTCGTGCTGCTCGTGTACTCGTGCTGGAAGAATGGCGTATCATGCCATATTCAGATGGAGAAGTGGGATGGATCCGTGCTTGACATCAATGCTACTGTCACCAAGCTCGGGGAGAAATGCAAGGGAATATTGGGAATGCACGCACTCTCAGGCTGTGACACTGTGTCTTATCCAATGGGAAAGGGAAAGTGTCCGCCCTGAAAGTGCTCAACCAGACCGATATTGCTGGACTAGACTCAATTCTTGGAGAGGACGATGTCACTGACAGTGACCTGATGGCAACTGGCAAAGCCTTCTTCCTACATTTATATGGCCAGAAGAAAAGCACGTCAATGAATGCTTCCAGGTACGAGATTTATCGCAAGCGAAAGAATCCTCCATCCGTGAAGTCCCTTCCACCAACAGACATCAACCTGGGATTCCATATCCGGAGAGCACATCTCCAAATGATGCTATGGAAGGCTGCGGACAAGGCTGACCCTCCTGCTGTCCAAATCACTAACTATGGATGGGATCGAAGTTACTGTAAATGATGAAGTGGTACCAGTGCAGTCAAAAGAACCTACCGCAACAAAAAACCTCATGTACGTCATTAGCTGCAGCTGCCGAGCAGAGGGGAATGCCTGCAGCAGGAAGTGTGGTTGTGCAGCAAATGGATTGTCATGTACCAGCTACTGTGTGTGTGAAGGAGGAAATGAGTGTTGTAACTCACTGACACAACGACATGAGGCTGACGAAGGATATGAAGAGCAGAAGGAAGGAGAAGAGGATCTAGAGATTGGAGAGAATGATCATAACCATAAAGACGAAGGCGAATAGTAAGTAGTTTGATGGTATTGGGTGTTCATCTATGTATTCCATGATCTAGCTGCATCATAATATGTAACATTTTCATATATATTCATAACTTAATGTTAAATATATAAGTCCTATAGACGATGGAATTCTTGGTGTTAAGAACATGGGTCTAAACATCAAAACAAAGTCTCTACCTTCCAACAGTTGCTCAGTTATGGTGATTTTACAGTTTACCTCATTATGCATGGCAGCCATATTGGATTGCTGGCAGTCGGAAGGATGGTAGGGGTTTGAATCCATGCCAGATCAATTGCTTAGTGTCGAAAACATGGGTCTAGACACACGAATGAAGTCTCTATGTGGATTACTAGGGAAGATATTCTTGATTTAGTGAGTTGACCTAATTAATATGCTAATTAGGCCGATTATGCAAAATGCTACACATGTGCAAATTAGCATCTGGCAGTTTCTGAGTCCTTATGACCTGTATATTGCATTTCCAACATAAAACCTTATAGTATTCGACATTTCTAGGTTCAATAAAGAACACATAGGGGTAGCTAGTGGACTAAATATTCTTACAAACATAAGTTTTGAAGTCGAATGGGTTTGAACCATTTGTTTAAATAAAGTTTTGTTAAAAATTCTGACTTGCCTGGTAAATTTCTCTAGGTTATAAATTTGGGCCATTTTTCCTGAAATTGTTACCAAATGTTATAGGATGTTGGCTGAGCTAAAGCTTCGGTCCCCATGAAAATCTGTATTGCAGTAACATCTATAGCCTTGCTTACATATAATTACTAAAGTAAATAAAGAGCAAGTACATATTCTATTGAAATTTGTAATTTCTGTGCGAGCATAACGTGGAGTGTGATTAAATTTTTGTGTTTCTCCTACATCTTCCTATGGTATCTTCATCCTCACACATCCCTAGTGAGCTAGAAAGATGTGGAAACATCAAGAATTCTTTTGCCTAACTTGAAGCAGCATGCTAGAGTAGATCCAACGGTGTATTGTGACGTTGGTATGTGAGATAGAACAGGTAATGATATGTTATCATGATTAACGCGTGCTTGTTTCCATCACGCAGGGAAACGTACTTGGAAAGATAGAGTTTGCCGGTCAGGAAATTGCGTTCGACGATCCCAACCAGAGGAATCTCATCGAGGAAATATCAACAAAAGCAAGTGACACATTCTGGCTGGCCAGTCCTACATTTGTTTCAACTGAAACTTGTACAGTGAAATTAATCCAAGTAGTCAACCTGTTAGCACACGTGCATTGGTATAATCTTATTTTACGAGAAAACGTCTTTTACTGCATAAAATGTTACCAGTTTGCTGTTTGCTTAATTGTTCGTTCTAGATAGGAGTAGTCTGGTGTGAATAATGCAGCATCTTGTTTTTAGGAAGTCAAGTGGTACGGAAAAGGAAACCCTGTCAGGATAGTAGCGATTGATTGCGGCATCAAACACAACATGATTCGGAGCCTGGTGAAGGTAAAGAATCTGAGAATATTTCCTTGAAAATCTGCTTTTGTGTTATAAGTCCCATTTCAAACCTTGTAGCTTCTATCTACTGCAACATGTAACTGTGGGGGAATTCTTGGGTTATTAACGTAATTGGTTCTTTCAGTCATAAGTTGATCGCTTTAAACATGAAACTGTTCGGTCAAGAAGAGTGGTTTGGTTCTTATTTGTGGATTACAGTTCGTAGCTTGCTCTAGTGCTCTGCAGCTGTATGTGTGTCTCTGCAGCGAGGCGCGGAGGTGAAGCTGGTGCCTTGGGACCACGATGTCATGCAGGAGGAGTACGATGGACTCTTCATCTCTAATGGCCCCGGAAATCCGACATTCGCTGGCGTTGCCATCGACAACCTGAGTCGTGTGCTCGCTGAACGTGATGAACCCCTGTTTGGCATCTGCATGGGTAACCAGCTAGTGGCGCTGGCATCGGGGGCGAGGGCCTACAAGCTGACACTGGGCAACAGGTGTGTGTGTGTGTGTGTGTGTGTGTGTGTGTGTGTGTGTGTGTGTGTGTGTGTTTGGGGAGCAGGTTTGTGTCTCTGTGTATATGTGCACGTTTGTCCATGTTTGTGTGCTTGTATGTGCATTTGTGTGGGCGTGCCTCTGTGCATGTGCCCATTTTGTGATTGCATATGTGTATAGCTGCATGCATTCATTACTTTGTTTCATAACATGTTATTTGACGGAGTGGCACGGAGTATACTTTGATACTGTATCGCTTGTGGAGTGTATGCCTGCTCACAAATCATGATGCTTCTAAGTGAAGTGGTGGCATTTCCAGCCTCAAATGTCATGATGTTGTCTTGGGTTAAAGCTGTTATGTTGGCTACTTCGTACCAACCTTGTGTGGTAACAGTCATCAGGTAGACACACAATAATTGCTTTGACAGGATGAGTTAATAAGAATGAAACTGTGTGATAGGAAGTGTGAATGAAATTAAGTATATTATCATGTTATAAATCAAATCAGAAGTAAAAACACACTTGTTTTTGTTCATTCCTGATCATATATGTAAGTCATATATGTAGGGTGCAGGGGGCACATCAATGTTACTTTCACATAAATCCTGCCTTGTTCCTATATTTTGCACTTTCAATATCTGCATAGAAAAATTTGGATCTGTTTCTATCATTCAAAGTTTTTAACATCAGAAAGTGCTTTGAACTTTGAAGATTAAATAAATAACTAGATGGCAATATTCACAAGTGCATTTTTGATTAATGAGAAACATTTATTTTCTTTTAAGAGGACAGAACCAACCTGTGTTGAACCTCCTCACAGGAGGCGCCTACATCACATCACAGAATCACGGCTATGCCATTGACAGTAACACTTTGACAGAAGGTTGGAAACCCCTGTTTATTAATGCCAACGATCGCACTAATGAGGTAACGTATGCTGCTTTATCAAACTTTTTATTTATATAAGATGATGGATATCCCAATATTCCTTATAATAAATCATTACTATTATCAAATTTATCAACACTATAGCTAATAGTACAGTGATGTATAAATTTAATATATAAAAACCTATATTAATGAAACTGCAATTCAACAACTAAAGTATGAGATGACAAAACAGTCCTATCGTAATAGTTTATATATAATAAATTATAAATTAACAATATTATATATAATAAATATATAATATAACAGGGTTTCTTCTGAGGGTAAATTAGACAAAGGAGGTAATGGCCAGCTTGCTGTTTGGGAAAAAAACGCACATGATGGATTCAAATACAGGATGTATTGATATACTTTAAGTATATAGATACAGGATATACTTATCAGTAAATACAGGAACATTTTCACAACGGCGGTGCGCCACTGTGCCTCTTATGTATAAGAAACCCTGATATCATAATGTATAATAATTAAACTACAATCCAACAACAGACATATAAGGTTAGACATAGTCCTAGCATACTTTTTAAATGCCAGTTACTCTAATTTTGTCATTGGTTAAATTTTACTATGCTATTAGATGTTTTACTACTAGGTGATTTACTATCACTATCAGGCTTTTCCAAGAGCACTTATAACCTGGCAGCCCGCCAGGCTATCGTCGAGCCCCGCCATCCTAAAATACACCCGCTACTCTAAATATCATAGCTGCCATGCTGGTGTATACACAAGAAGTTCAAACAATTAATACACGTTGTTTATATCGGAATAAACTTTGAAGTGATATGAGTTTAGAGTGTCCCAGATTGCATCTCAGTGCTTCTACAATTCAAACATTTTCCGTGTGGGCATGCCCCCAGACCCCCCTAGCACGCAAACTGCTTTCGGCGATTTGCAACTATAGGACCGTAAAGGCAGCACCCCCATGCTTGTATAATGAAAAAGCTTGGAGAACCCTGACTATGTCTCTAGTAATAAGTATATGTACATGATGTATGTGCAGTATATTGTACTGAAATGCACTACTATTAATGTGCCATTGCAGGGCATATACCATGAGAACAGGCCAATCTTTACAGCACAGTTCCATCCAGAACACAAAGGTGGTCCCACAGATACAGAGGTAAGCATTAAAAACAAAAATGAATATAAATACACACAGTAGGTGAAGCAACTACATTTTACAAGCTTCCGCAGCATAATGGCTGTCCGCTGGCACCAGCAGTCACATCTGGCATTGTTTTCGCCTGATGACTGCTTTAATTTGTGTAAGCAAAGTATGTGTATGCAACATCCAAATTTGCCTTTTATTATAAGTGTTGTGACGTATATCATGTATATATATATATATATATATATATATATATATATATATATATATATCCATTTTCACTGAATTTGCGCAGTACAAAATCTGCCTGACAGTACGTCACTACACATAATAAAAGGCAAAGAAAAAAGGGTGATAGCGGGTGATGGGAAATCAAGGGGTGACAATTTTGGATGAAGATTTTGTTTATATATAATAGATATATATATATACATTCATGCACACATGCAATCATTTATGCACTCATTCTTCATTCATATTCTTTCTTCATCCCACTCAGTCAGTCGATCAGACCATATTTGTTGCTTGTTATGATGATTAAGTGCGTGATTGTTTTATCCCATAATGGAACAGTTTCTGTTCGACACGTTCATGGCCATGGTGAACAAGAAAGTACGCAGCATCACATCACTGGTGGAGACACTTCCCCCAAAACCTCAGCGAGTCAAGGTGAGTAGGACTGTCGTATAGCACTTTGTCTCTGCTGATCGCTCTATTCTAAATGGGTTATGTAGTAGACATTTTGTATTACACAATAGATGTAGCGGCAATGAAGTGGCGGTTGAAACAGGCTCCATTACATTGTTTTGATAATACCATGTAATGTAGATGTTGGAAATATTAAGATGAATTCTTCATACAACAGTAACAAATAATAGTAACATGAAATGATAGAGCTTTGGATTTAGCTGTACGTGAATATATATACACAGGTATTTATCGACAATGCTTGAATAAGTTGATTCGAGAAAAAGCAAGTTAATAAATGCACATGTTGGTTTAAAAGAAATGGAAACAAACTTCTAAAAACTTATAGGATATGAGTTTGTAGTTGTAAACCAGTGCTTTTTGTCTTCAGGCATCTAAGGTGCTAGTGCTCGGTAGTGGTGGGCTATCTATAGGGCAGGCTGGGGAGTTTGACTATAGTGGCTCTCAAGCTATTAAAGCATTGAAGGTGAGTGATTGTGATAGATAGATATTATGATTCTTTGCTTTTAATATTTTTTATATTAGTGTAATTCGTTATTACTTCTGCATCATATATTAAAAACGGCAGTAGGTTAGTCAGCTATCTATATATGGTTTTCTAGACTTGACCTAAAAGTTTTTTATTGTGTTGCTATAGTTATCTTGGGTGCTTCAAGGCAATATTAGCCACACAATGTGGGTAGTATAGCGTGTAACTGCCACACATGCTGTGATAACACAACCTTTGGAATCTTCCCCCTGTAACCACTATTTGACTATCATATATCTACTTTCAGGAGGAAAATCTGAATACGGTGTTGATGAATCCAAACATTGCGTCCGTGCAGACAAATGCAGATGGAGCGAAGCAGGTATATGTTGTATTGACATGCCGAGGGTCATTGTTAGCTCATCTGACATAGTCAGATGCAGCTTGTAGAATCGCATGATCGTCCGTCCGTGCGTCCGTCCGTGCGTCCGTCCGTGCGTCCGTCCGTGCGTCCGTCCGTTCGTCCGTGCGTCCGTCAACAGTTGGGCACAAATCTTAACCGCTCGACGTACAGTCACGATATTCGGGACGTGGGGGGGTAAGTTAATCGAAACGAGTTGGGTGTCGAAGCTGGGGTCAAAGGTCAAAGGTCAAGAGGTGTAAAAGAAGGGGAAGCATTCACTCCTTAACTTAAGGTATAGGAGGAAATTGCAGAATTGCGGCACAAATCTAAACGGCTCGACCTAGGGTCGTGATAGTCGGTGTATAGCATCATGGTAGGAAAAGCCATCACCTGTGCTGAAATTGGAGGTCACAGGTCAAAGGTCAATGGGACCAGGGCAGATTTTAGACATTTTCTGAGGACATGGTCTGACGGAGCGATTGAAAAACTTTTTTGTTTCAGCGGTGACCTACCATTTTTATGGCATTATTTGAAAAGGACCATGAAATCTACTTTCTGCTGACATGCGAAGAGTAAGTGTCAGGATAACCTTTTGACGCCCTCAAGAGGAGGGTTAAACATGGATTTTGTTGACTGTCTGTTAGAAAGAATTTGACTGCTGGGTTTGCTAGTAGAATCTATACATGCCTGAATGTATGAGGCTACAATGTCACAGCTGAAATTTCAAAAGCTAAATTTGGTTAAAGGAAGGTTTATGCCTCCTTAAATCGTATAATTTATATGGCATTCTGTACTGTCAGTATGCTTAACATGTAACGTATGCACTGCCAGTGGCTACTGCCAGTGCATGTGTTGGTGGTACTGTGGAGTTTTTGGCCCTGGTTAATTGTTTCATGTGGCAAGCTCTCTATTGCAGCCTGTAGGCTTGCGTAGGTAACATGGATGAGTGGCTTACCTATTCTGTCTTCAGATAGTTGTTGCTACTACGTACTGATGGGAGCTTCCATCTTTAATCTGAAGACACTTAAACGTACGCGCCATCTCGTGGCAACTTCATAACGAATCCCAACGAACATTTCTTTGAGAAGGTTCCTGATACCATCCCTGTGTATTCCACTTGTTTCGCGGCGTGTTATGTGAACACATTTGGGACTAACAGGGTTTACTAGAATCCCACCACTCCACCACAGAGTCACCGCAGTAGACGTTAGATGAGCGCTGTTCCGCTCTGCGGCAACTTGTTACAGATAGCGATGGGTATACCCAT
>NW_014577360.1:195676-198474 GCF_000485595.1 Priapulus caudatus
TTACCGTGCGCGCGAGGGCGTCGCCGGTCAACATTGGGCTACAAAATCTTAACACGGCCGCGACCGCGCTAGCTGCCACCGTGGATCATTCTGTGGGACGTGGGGGTAATCCCGCCAACAGTTGGATTCGAAGCTCTGGGGGTCAAAGGTGCAAAGGTCCAACAGAGGTGTAAAATAAAGGCGGAACATTGCACTCTTGAAGCCACAGGTATGAGGGAGGGAAATCGCAGAATTGCGCCACAAATCTAAACGGCTACGACCTTAGTCTTGCTGAATATCGATGTAAGCAACATGGTAGGGAATGCCATCACTGTGGCGCGACTGTGCCTCTGAAGATATGGAGGGTGCACAGGGTCAAGAGGCAACGGGCAGCAGGCAGATTTAGCCACATTTCTGCAGGACATGGTCTGACGGCAGGCCCCCAAGTTGCCCAGAACAGAAGCCGTTTGTCCCCTCGCAAGGGCGGTGACCTAGCCATTTTTAATGGCTCTGTATTGAAAGACCCATGAACAATGTGCTTCCGACCTCGACTTGCGAAGACGTAAGTGTCTCGATAACCTTTTGACGCCTGGAAAGGAGGGATAAACATGGATTGTTAACTGTTTACTGCGTGTAGAAAAGAATTGACGTGCTGGCGTTGCTAGTAGAGGACTATACCACCTGGATGCTAGTTAGCCTACAATGTCACAGCTTCGAAATTTCAAATTCAAAAGCTAAATTTGCCTGGAAAGAACAAGGTTATTGCTCCCTTAAACGTATTCATGTTACTTGCATTCTGTACTGTAGCGTGTAAGTATGCCACTTGCCAGTGGCCGACAGCCAGTGCCATGTTGGTGGTGATAGTGATGGTGGTAGTTTTTGCCTGCAATTAATTAGTACGAGGTGCAAGCCTGCTATTGGGCAGCCTTAGGAGGGTTAAACATTGATATGTTTCTCACTGCGTTTGGCGAGTACCTGTGGTTGTGGAACGCTCCCATTTTACAGTGAAATTCCACACATAACTCTTACTTGAACAATATATGCTTACTTAGGAGATAATGAGATGAGTTATATATGAGATTCTGTAGTGTACATTATGAATAGTTGGAATAGTCACTAGCACTCAAATAATTACCCAGGAGTGAGGCTGTGGATTTCCCAGACTTAATTTTCTCATCAAATTTTGGCACCAATATAGACGCAAATGTGTACGTTCTTAAGCTTATTCGGTCCACTAATCACTGGCCTACCTTGTTTTGTTTTTGTTTTAATAGGGTTAGGGTCACAATGCACCATAAAACATTAGTTTCAGGCACGCGATTTTTATTAACCAATGGGATTTGGGAGTTATGCAGAATGCAGAAGGTTGCTGAAATGATGTGTACGCAACTGCGTATCTGCATATCTGCGCCTAACAAAGGTGTCACTACGCACAACTTAAATGTTACGTTTATAACCGTAGCAACATTCCTCAGATGAGCCCAGACGCTCTGCGGCTCTTGTTATCTTCTTTCGTTCTTTTTTTTATTTATTATTTTATTTTTAGCTCATCTGACATAGTCAGATGCAGCTAGCTTGTAGAATCGCATGATTGTCCGTCCATCCGGCCGTCCGTCCATGCGTGCGTCAACAGTTGGGCACAAATCTTAACCGCTCAACGTACAGTCACGATATTCGGGACGTCGGGTGGGATCGTGAAAAGAACTCGGGATGACAAATTTGGGGATCAAAGGTCAAGATGTGTAAATGGAGGGGGAATATATTTCCCCCTTAACTTAAGGTATAGGGGGAAATACGAAATTGCGGCACAAATCTTAACGGCTCGACCTATGCTCTTAATATTCGGTGTATAGTGTGATGGGCAGGAAACCCATCACTAGTAAGAAATTGGAGGTCACAGGTAAAAGGGCAGTGGGGCACAGGGCAGATTTTAGACATTTTCTGAGGACATGGTCTGACGGAGCGATTGAAAAACGTTTTTGCTTCAGCGGTGACCTAGCATTTTTGTGGCTTTATTGAAAGGACCATGAAATGTACTTTCTGCTGACATGCGAAGAGTAAGTGTCGGATAACCTTTTGACCCTCAAGAGGAGGGTTAAACATGGATTTGTTTACTGTTAGAAAGAATTTGACTGCCTAGTTTGCTAGTAGAATCTATACATGCCTGGATGTATGAGGCTATACAATGTCACAGTGAAATTTTAAAAGCTAAATTTGGTTGAAGAAGGTTTATGCTCCTTAAATCGTATAATTTCTATGGCATTCTGTACTGTCAGTGTGTTACATGTGACTTATGCCACTGCCAGTGGCCACTGCCAGTGCATGTAGTGGTGATAGTACTGTGTAGTTTTTGCCTGCGTTAATTAGTTACAGGTGGCATGCAGCTCTCTATTTCAGTCTGTAGGCTTGCGTAGGTAAATGGATGAGTGCTTACCTATTCTGTCTTGCAAATAGTTGTTGCTACGACGTACGATGGGAGCTTCCGTCTTTAATCTTAAGACACTTAACTGTACGCGCCATCTCGTGGCAACTTTCATAACGATCCCAACGAACATTCCTTTGAGAAGGTTCCTGATACCATCCCTGTGTTTTCCACTGTTTCGGCGCGTATGCAGGGGTCGAAATTAGCGGTATCCCGATATCCGCGGGATACCAGATTCTTGTGCGGGATACCAGATTTCAATGCTTGGTATCCCGCCGGGATAGTAAAAAAAAAATCGTCATAATCGGGATAGTGGTTGTTGAGTTATCAACTTTATACGGCGAGAGCGCGAGTGCGCGCCCTTAGTTACTAATTTACTATGCCACACTAGCGTTTT
>NW_014577360.1:198539-211809 GCF_000485595.1 Priapulus caudatus
GCCACAACATTAATAATTTTCAAATGCTATTATTGCATATTTCAAGATTTTGGATACCAACATTGTTGAAATTACTATCCAAAAAAATCCGGGATACCAGATCTTTTGGGGGGATACCAGATTTCAATACCTGGTATCCCGAATGGATACCATAATAAAAATCTAATTTCGACCCCTGGTATGTGAACACATTTGGGACTAACAGGGTTTACTAGAATCCCACCACTCCACCATAGAGTCACCGCAGTAGACGTTAGATGAGCGCTGTCGCTCCGCGGCACTTGTTATTATTTACCTGTTTTATGTATTTTTCTATTTTTATCCATTTAACTATTTCTTTCCAATTAATGCAAATATTTACATGATTTAATTATTTTCAACAATTTAATAATAACAAATAATTTTTACAACAATTAATTTTTTGTTTGTTTAATAGGGTTAGGGTTAGGGTTAGGGTCACAATGCACCATAAAACAGGAGTTTCAGGCACGCGATTTAATTGTATCAACCAATGGGATTGGGAAGGTATGCAGAATGCAGAAGGTTGCTGAAATGATGTGTACGCAACTGCGTATGTGCATATCTGCGCACCTAACAAAGGTGTCACTACGCACGACTTAAATGTTACGTTTATAACCGTAGCAACAGACCTCAGATGAGCCCAGACGCTCTGCGGCTCTTGTTATTTTTATTTTTTATTTATACCTCGATCTGTTCCCTTCGTTTGTTTATACCCTTTTCGTCCCTTTTTTTATTTATTACACACCACCTGCCATCTTGCAATTCTTATTTCTCTATCCTTCCTTCCTCCCTCTGCACTCCTTCCCCTTCATCGCTCCCTCCTTCCTCTTCATCCCTCCCTCCATCTTCATCACTCCCTCCCTCCCTCCTCTCCATCTCTTCTTCTCTACATGGTATAGCAGGCGTGTTTCTATCGTACAGGAGTGGCACTGTGGCAGAATGGGGTGCTGCAGGAGCATGGGGTGGAGGTGCTCGGCACTCCTATAGACTCGGTGATCGCCACCGAGGATCGAGACATCTTCGCAAAGAAGATGCAGGAGATCAACGAGAAGATTGCACCCAGCACAGCCGTCACCACGGTGAGTCAGTACGTGCCACAAGGTGGCGCCATGGGCGGATGATGCTCTGTTGTTTTTCACATTGGGTAAATGTGTGTTGCAGCTGGGGTTGAGTTGTGGGTTGCGACATCATGTCCCACAAGCCTGTTAATGGTCAATAAGTTGCTTATGATCAATATAGAAAGGTTACCGAATGACACTAGTATTATTTCATCGAATGATATATATTCAACGAGGAATTCATAATATTCATGTTGAGATCTCAGACGTACCGGTAGTTTTGCAGTATCACACCCTGTCATTGCTAAACGTTTTCATGAAAGATTCTGCGGGAGAATGGCTTGCCTCTCACCTGGTTTCACGAGCGTCTGGGTATGATTGCAGGTCGATGAAGCACTTAAGGCTGCAGAGAAGATCGGCTATCCGTTAATGGTGCGGTCTGCGTACGCACTTGGTGGTCTAGGGTCGGGTCTCGTCAACAACCCCGATCAACTGAAACAGCTGGCTACAGCCGTAAGTATGCAGATGTTTCCCACAGAGCAGATCTAATTAACCTACTGTTCTTGATGATGTATTGTTGTTGTTGGTTATGTCTGAGAAGAAACAATGAACTTGTTCGGGGTTGATCTGGAGAGGTAGCTAGTTTTGTGTAGTCTGCTTTCGCCTATTAGTATTAGGTATAGAAAAGGCTACAATATTCATCACATGCTATATATATTGCTAATACCATAGTAGATAGTACTTTACGCTCAGTAGCCTGGGGGTCATTGGCAGAAATATCATAAGTAGTTCGATCAGTCGTAATATCAGTATAGTCATTAGTCATAATCATCCTAGACATTTGATAGGCATAACTATTTGTGATGTATCTGAGAATTGGTTCCTGAATTATCTGGTGCTTGGTTCATTGTGTGTGCGAGTGTGCGCGCATGCTTGTGAATTTCATTTCTCGTACCTGGCATTTTGGTACCTTCCAATCTTTCATCCTAGGCACTGAAAACAACCAAGCAGATTCTGGTGGAGAAGTCACTGCTGGGTTGGAAGGAGGTAGAGTATGAGGTGGTGAGGGATGTGGCTGGTAACTGTGTCACCGTCTGCAATATGGAGAACTTTGACCCTCTTGGCATACACACAGGTACGACATGGCAGAAAGCTCTCATTATAGTGGGAAAGGAGTCAGTCAATATGGTTATAATTTAACATAGAAATTTGTCATAAATGAATAATTGTGAGTGCATCTGAATTATTGTATATATATATATATATATATATATATATATCAGTGCTCGAAATAAGAAAAAAAATGTGCCCCAAATCGGGTTGTCCGCAACAATTTCTGGTTGTCCCAAAAAAATATCCCCAAATCTCCTATTTTCAATCACATAATAAATTAATAATATATTGCAGAAAAAACCCCAAAAAGCAGTGGTGTAGCCAGGATTTTGTAACAAGGGGGGGGGGCTAAAACAGCAACGTGCGCAAAATAGTGGATGACTTAATACTTATAATGGCTCCTCCGTCTCCCTCTCCACACTCTACGGCTCCTCCTACCTCTCTGCAATCTTTGTTTTGGGTGCCATGCGAAAAGGCGACATTTTTTGTTCATTGTTCTCTGCTCCAAGATATGTAATTGTTCAGTGGCGGATCTAGGATTCCAGGGAGGGGGTGAAAAACAAGCGGGGGGTATGCAGGGTTCGTAGCGGGTCTTCCAAAGTCTTATAAGTACTTATTTTGCCCAAAATAAAATAAGGGCCCTTATTAGTACTTATTTTTGGTGAAATCTTAGAAAAGTACTTAATAGTCCTTATTTTTTGCAACCTACAATATTTTATATAAATTGTTTTATAAACTGTTCTCGAGTTAGAGTAAGAATTGTTGTATATATAATACGGAATAATTAAATCTGCTTTGCAATTGTGTATATAAATATTATTAGTGTACTTTATTAGTCGGTGATCCATCAGAAATCGCGTAATAAAAGTCTTATTTTGGCCTCCAGAAAGGGTCTTATAAGTCCTTATTTCAACATGTGTCTTACTACTATGAACCCTGGTATGGGGGTCCTCCCCCAGAAAATTTTGAAAATGTAGATCGCAGGAGATGGTATTTGCGGCACTTTTGAGTACATATACAGCCTTCATTCTGACTACGACAATTCTCTTCTTTTTTAACTTTCGGATCAACATGAATCCCCACTGTTGTCTGTTTTGCATGGGCAAAGCCCTGCGAAATTCAAAATAATAATGGAATAAAAATCCAAAATGTAAGGGTGAACTTGCTGGTTTGCTGTGTTCCAAATCGGTTGAATTCACCTCTCATAAATCAGAAAACCTGACATATACCAGTGTTGGAAATAGCAGCTGGTATGGCATTGCTTTCCCACCACCATAGATAATGGCGGGCCGCCAGGCTATAAGTGCTCTTGGAGAACCTGAGAAAAACATAAATAAAGTGCGTTTTTCGTCACATTTTTCTTGGTTTGTCCACTGACAATGTCTCAGACTGGTTAGGTTGTCCGGCGCAAATTCTGGTTTCTTCGGACACCGACAACGCTTATTTCGAGCACTTGATATATATATATATGAATGCAATAGCAATTTCTGCATTTTCTTTGTAAAATAATTGTTGGTTAACATATCGTGATGAAAAGAGTTGTTATCTTGAGTAAAACCTTGGTCAACACAAAGGGATTTTAGCCTGGTCTATCATGGCTGTAACGTTGGGAAGTCAAGCACACGCAATGCCTGCTGCATTTGTATTTTCTTACAGGTGACTCGGTTGTTGTTGCTCCCAGCCAAACCTTGTCCAACCACGAATACCACATGCTGCGAGAAACTGCTATAAAAGTATGTAACATATTTCTAAGCCCTACAATTTCTGGCTTTTTTCATGGCAAAGTGATTCCTTCAGTGTTCTCAGTCATCTTTCTCTTCAATGCGGCCATTCTATGCACAATCCATTCAAATTTTTTAACACAATGCGTTGCTTAAATGTCATGGCTAGTGTGTAAAATGCCTACTACTCGCACTAAAACGTAAGACAGTCGGAAATTAACATAAGAGCAATGTAGGACACTAAATTCAAATTTAATTTATCCATTCTAATTCATTTACTTCATAAATGTTTAATATTGTTAAATTTAAATTTTAAATTTAAATTTCATTTATCCATTTCGAGTGTTATTTCAAACTAATTAAATGCTGTTCATATTATGGTTTCATCAAATTTATTTCTCTCATGGCACGCAATAGTATGTTTAGCGATGTTGCCGTGGCAATCGTTGCAGACGGTGAGGCACATGGGCATAGTTGGTGAGTGCAACATCCAGTATGCGCTCAACCCGACATCACTCGAGTACTGCATCATTGAGATCAACGCCCGGCTGTCACGCAGCTCCGCACTCGCCTCCAAGGCCACGGGGTGAGCTGCCATGCACACGCACAAACGCGCGCACACACGCACACGGTCGCACAAAGTCCCGTGTCCGCACACCGCAAGTCGCTGCAACAACTGAGATACGTGTGCATGCACATGTTCATTTAGTATTCCCATTTATTCGTCACTTATCCGTTGTTCTGTTCTCGCTGCGGCGACCTTCGTCGGATGACCTTGGCACGTGACGTCCCTCGTGTGATGACGTTACCGTGTGACATTCAGCTACCCACTCGCGTTCATCGCAGCGAAGCTGGCGCTCGGCATCACGCTGCCGGAGATTCGCAACGAGACGACGCGCATCACGACGGCTTGTTTCGAGCCGAGCCTCGACTACATCGTGACGAAGATCCCGCGCTGGGATCTCGATCGCTTCCACGGCACGTCGAAGGAGATCGGCAGCTCGATGAAGAGCGTTGGTGAGGTAAAGCGTGTTAGCGTCGGCACCGACGTGGTCCGAATACAAGCTTATCACAAATTGTTTATGTGATGGCTATCGGGCGCACGTTTGTTTACATTGTTATTGTTGTTTAGGTGATGGCTATCGGGCGCACGTTTGTTTACATTGTTATTGTTGTTTAGGTGATGGCTATCGGGCGCACGTTTGTTTACACTGTTATTGTTGTTTAGGTCATGGCTATCGGGCGCACGTTTGTTTACATTGTTATTGTTGTTTAGGTGATGGCTATTGGGCGCATGTTTGTTTACATTGTTATTGTTGTTTAGATGATGGCTATCAAGTACACGTTTGATTACATTGTTATTGTTGTTTAGGTGATGGCCATCAGGCACATGCACACGTTTGTTTACATTAATTGTTATTGTTGTTTAGGTGATGGCTATCTGGCACGTGTTTGTTTACATTGTTATTGTTGTTTAGGTGATGGCCATCAGGCACATGCACACGTTTGTTTACATCGTTATTGTTGATTAGGTGATGGCTATCGGGCGCACGTTTGTTTACATTGTTATTGTTGTTTAGGTGATGGCTATCGGGCGCACATTCGAAGAGAGCCTGCAGAAAGCGATGCGTATGACTCATCCAAGTGTCGACGGGTTCACACACGCAATCCACGACGAGATGTCTGAGACTGACCTCGAGGCCAGTGTCAAGATGCCCTCAAACACAAGACTACACACCATCGCCAAGGTCATGCGGCATTCCCGCCCGCTGTGCAGCTGCAGCTGTTTACACGTACTCGCGTAGATCTTTCCTTCACCAAGTCCTGACAGCATTCTTATAGTAGGTTATCCAATTGCCACTAGAAAGTGCGTTACACCTCAAAATAACTTGTTTTAATGTGCTTGTTTTTATTTGTCTGTTTCTTTGATTTTTGTTTGTTTGTGTTGTTTGTTTGAGTGCATGTGGAGAGAATGTGGACAGGTATTTCAGGCATTGATTCTGGTGCTCCTTGCAGGCTCTGCATGACGGTTACTCCGTGAAAAAGATTCAGAGTCTGACGGCTATCGACCCGTGGTTCCTCAACAAGCTGCTGCGCATCATCGGCATCGAGAAGGAGCTAAGCACGATGAACATGTGCGTACACGCCATCCCGCTCGCCTGCCAGCAGCGCTCACGGCCGCTCTACGACCATGCTTGGCCACGTGTGCAATACTGTATGCGCTGTATATTTCGTGGTGGTTTAATTTTCGTGAATTTTCCGAACGCATCCCTGACTGTGAAAATAACAACACGCGAAAATAACAACACGCTGTTCTTCACTGATTCGGGAATTCACTGACTGCGAAATTGCCCGTCAAGTTTGAATTCGCGAAAATATCTGTACGCGAAAAATATGGCGTATACAGTAATTAAAGCGTGTGCGAAAAGTTACTTTTCTAAACACATGTAGTACATTGTGTAGCAAATTTTTCTATTCCGAATCTCTTTGGATTCGTCAGATATGTGCATGGCCATTGCGTTTGGTTATTGTGTAACAAAGATCTACGTCTTGGTCCTCAAACTTGGGGAAATGAAACCCTGTGGTCGTGCATGTAGTGGGATGTTGATGGCGATGCTGTAGTTAATGGGGTGGAGGGAGCTATAGTGATCGAAGGGATGCAGCAATGATGAGAGGGTCACTGATGAATTCATTCCAGTTCCTGCAGAACTTGCTCACATTGTAGTAAATGCATGTGTCGTCCTTAGAGGGATACGAGAAATAGGAGAGGGTTCAGTATCTAAAGGGGGGCTTATGTCGGGCTTGCGAGCCGACTCGACTGGAAGCAACTGGATTTCGAGAAACTGGAAGCGATTGGCAGCGATTAGTTGTGTCCAGTTGCCCACTGTTCTATTCCGAGCAACTAGTGGCGGCCAGTCGGAGGCCATCGACCGACCTAAGCACTGCAGTCGCAGTGAATTGCAGCCAGTTGCTTCCAGTCGAGTCGGGTCGCAAGCCCGACATAAGCCCACCTTAAGGGTAATCGTCACATTAACAACTACAACAGCAACAATAACAACAACAACAACAACAACAACAATAACAACAACAACAACAAATGTAGGATGACCCAAATGAGCAAGTAGCACCCGATTCCTGCAGAGACACGATCACGACGAACGAGATGCTGACAGTTAAGCAGGCTGGCTTCTCAGACAAGCAGGTCGGGCGTCTGCTTGGCCAGACCGAGGATGCGGTTCGTCAGGCGAGACTGAAGATGGACGTGCGGCCGTGGGTGAAGCAGGTGAGGGACGCAGTGTAGACCAATCTCACCCGGTTTGGGGATCAAGATTTTCATATCAAAATGTCTGTAATAGACTTTTATGCTCTAACTTCATTTTCGTATCCATGTCAGAAATATAGCTATTTCCTCTAACGATTGCAAATCATTTACAGGTATGTGTAGTCATTTCAAAGTAGCTAATTTGATTATATTTCAGCTGACAGCAGAAATGGTGTAAACAGTTTAAAACATCCACTATGTGCCTAGTATCAGTAATTAAACGTTTTTAGCTCATCTAACATAGTCAGGTGCAGCTTGTATAATCGCATGATCGTCCGGCCGTCCGTGCGTGAACAGTTGGGCACAAATCGTAACCGCTCGACGTACGGTCCTGATATTCGGGACGTCGGGGGGGGGGGTCGTGAAAAGGACTCGGGATGACAAATTTGGGGGTCAAAGGTTAAACGGAACGCTAAATGTGTAAACGGAGGGGGAATATTTCCCCCGTAACTGAAGGTATAGGAGGAAATACGGAATTGCGGCACAAATGTTAACGGCTCGACCTATGCTCTTAATATTCAGTGTATAGTGTGATGGACAGGAAACCCATCACCAGTGCGAAATTGGAGGTCACAGGTCAAAGGGCAGTGGGAGAAAGGTCAGATATCAGACATTTTCTGAGGACATAGCCTAATGGACAGAGTGAAAAACTTTTTTGTTTCAGCGCTGACCTACCATTTTTATCACTTTATTGAAAGGACCATGAAATGTGCTTTCTACTGACGTGCGAAGAGTAAATGTCTGGTAACCTTTTGACCCTCAAGAGGAGGGTTAAACATGAATTCCTGAACTGCCTCAATGATGTCACAGTGTTCTCATATTCATGGCACATCCATAATCTAGAAACCCAATAAGCCTGGATAGTCGAACGGGTACAGCACAGGCGTCATGGCTCAAAGGTCCTTGGATCGAATCCCATCAGGTTTTTTATTATTTACCTGTTTTCTGTATTTGTTTATCTTTATCCATTTAACAATTTTTTTCCAATGAACGCAAATATTTACATGAGTTATTTACAACAATTTAATAACAATAAATAATTTTTACAACAATTAATTTTTTTTTTTAATAGGGTTAGGATTAGGGTTAGGGTCACAATGCACCATAAAACAGGAGTTTCAGGCACGGAATTTGTATCAACCAATGGGATTTGGGAGGTATGCAGAATGCAGAAGGTTGCTGAAATGATGTGTACGCAACTGCGTATCTGCATATCTGCACCTAACAAAGGTGTCACTACGCACAACTTAAATGTTACGTTTATAACCGTAGCAACAGACCTCAGATGAGCCCAGACGCTCTGCGGCTCTTGTTAGTTTGGTATTTTTGCACCTGGAAGAAATAGTCTGGTGGTATATTGTGCGTACCAAAATAATTATTAATTCTGGATTCTGAAGTCGTGAATTTACCTAAAGTTGTACACCATACTGGGTTTTCATGTCTTGCTAAGATATACCACATCTAATGGTGCAGGCTGGTGCCCCTCAATCCCTAATATTATATTGTTCCGTTGTGCATAACTCTTGCAAATTATGCTGATTGGTCTGTGATGATGCTGTAGCCGGCTATTTACTGTGCGTCTTTTTGTACAGATCGACACGATGGCAGCAGAGTATCCTGCAACGACTAACTATCTGTACTGCTCCTACAACGGCATGGAACACGATGTAACGTTCACGGACAACGGCATCGCAGTGCTCGGCAGCGGCCCCTACCACATCGGCAGTTCAGTCGAGTTCGACTGGTGCGCCGTCTCTTGCATCCGCTCACTGCGCAACCTGGGCCGCAAGACGGTGAGGAAACAAGTGAACCCTGATTTTTCATCGTTTGTTTAATTACCGCATTTTTTTCTCGATTATTTTTATTGTTGTTCTCGAATTTATTTATTTTATTCATTTATTATTTCATATTGTTTTATCTACTGTTTATTTTATTGCTGGTTTTATTTATTTCGTGGAATCGTTTCTTGATTTGTTAAATCGTTACTTTCTTTAAACATTGACTTCTTCATTGAATTTAGAATGTGAACAGTGCATGAAACAACACGTCGTGGCAGCGTTGACGCATCGGCGTCGGTACGTGGTGCTTATAAGTGTTATACTTCGATTCCTGTGTCACGTAGGTGGTTGTCAACCACAACCCGGAGACCGTCAGCACAGACTTTGATGAGTGTGATCGCCTCTACTTTGAGGAGCTGTCTCTCGAACGTATCCTCGACATCTACCAACACGAGGTACGAACTCCTCGTCGGGGCTACTGCCAGCGCCCTCTACAGGAAAACAAAACTAACATTCACTTGTCACTGTTCCCGCGTGCCTGTGCTACTGGGCTCCTCGGGGCTACTGCCAGCGCCATACAGAAAAACTTAATTCACGTTCACTGCTGGAAAAGGGGGAATGAAAACCAAATGATGTAAATCCCCTGAAACTGGCATGTATAGAAGTTGCAGCTGTCAGCACCCACTTGTGCTTACTTGCAGGGTTGCCACGGCGTCATCGTGTCTGTGGGTGGGCAGATCCCGAACAACCTCGCGCTGCCGTTGTACAGCCACGGTGTGAACGTGCTCGGCACTAGTCCGCTGAAGATACACGCCGCTGAGGAGAGGTGCAGCCTCATGTGTCATCACTGTCTCAGCACCACCTCGCTGCCTCATCATTGTCTCATCGCTGTCTCATCCTTGTCTCATCGCTATCTCATCACTTCTCATCACGTCTCATCACTGCAAACAGTCACTGTCACCTTGTCTTTATCACTTACACTCTCACAGTACCTAGCAAATACCCTCTCATTCAATTACCAGAAGTTGTATTATTATTTTCTTCTGGAAGGAGTTTGTTTGTGCAGAGGCTGCAAGTCACTAACATACTTTTATGGGTTTTACTGAGCGTTTCACCAGTAATCTATTTGTACAAAACTTGTGCCAAGACCTGTAGCGGAGGACGGTCGACTGATGTTGGGGGTGGTGGGGGATTAATCCATTTAAAGTAAGCACTGAGGCTATTCAAAGTTAGAAGCTGTGTTTGTTATTGCGTTTTAATTAAACTTCAAAACACATCACATGAGCTGTCTCAGTATTGTTAAATTATGTTATTGTGCAAGTTATTGTTAATTTGCTCATGTTATGGTCTGCACTAACATTCCACAGAAGTAGAAATTGACACTTTTCATGTTCATTACAGATCGATTTTCTCAGCCATCCTGGATCGTCTTGGCATCGACCAACCTGCCTGGAAGGCCCTCACGTCACTGGTGCGTGTGTTTATCTCACTATTATGTATACTCATGTCTTTTAACATCTTCATATTTTGTTTTAGAAGGTCAAATTTATAGAGACCATACAATATATATTTGCATGTATGATTTTTGTGTGTGAGAAAATGACTGCTCCGTACCTTAGTAATGCAAGTTATAGGGATTCGTAATGTAGCTCTAGCTTTAAATTCTTGTTGCACCTCTACTGCGTTGTCGTTATTTCAAACATTCTTTTGTCGTCCTTGTCACACAACATATCCATTGTCACCTGGTACAGCATTTAGTTTTCATCTGCACAGCGTGCATGGTGTTCGCTTGTCGTGCAGCATGTGCACTGTAACTACATTTGATTGTCGTATGCTAGTGTGAAACATGCAGCTAACGTTTCATCATCACCTCTGAGCGCATGCAGAACGAGGCACTTCTTTACTGCAGCACCAACGCTCACTTGTCACTTGGCGCATGCCCACAAAGAACGAAGCGCTGAAGTTACATGCCGCAACACTAATGTTCACTTGTCACTGTTCTGGCGTGTTTACTAACATTTACTTGTTACTCTCCCGGCGTGCAGGACGAGGCATTGGAGTTCTGCGCGTGTGTCGGCTACCCGTGTTTGCTGCGGCCGTCGTTTGTGCTGAGTGGCTCTGCGATGAACGTGTGCCACGGGCCCGAGCAGCTGCGCGGATTCCTGGAGGAGGCGACGCGCGTCTCGCTCGAGCATCCTGTCGTCATCTCCAAGTTCATCGAGAACGCTCGCGAGGTTGAAATGGACGCCGTCGCACACTACGGAAAGGTGCGCTAGGGTTGACGCAGTGGGGCGTCGGTCTAACACGAGCAGGTTCTGGGAGGTGATGGGGGCCAGTCTATCATGAGGGAGTTCTGGGAATGGGTGGGGGCCAGTCTATCATGAGAGAGTTGTGGGAGGTGATGGGGGCCAACTATCATGAGGGAGTTCTGGGAATGGGTGGGGGCCAGTCTATCATGAGAGAGTTGTGGGAGGTGATGGGGGCCAGTCTATCATGAGGGAGTTGTGGGAGGTGATAGGGGCCATGCAGCCTATCATGAGGGAGTTCTGGGAATGGGTGGGGTCCTGTCTATCATGAGGGAGTTCTGGGAATGGGTGGGCCAGTCTATTATGAGGGAGTTCTGGGAGGTGATGGGGGCCCATCTATCATGAGGGAGTTCTGGGAGGTGATGGGGGCCAGTCTATCATGAGAGAGTTCATGAAGGGGATGGGGGCCATCTATCATAGTGTTATTCGCAAATATCGCTCGTGCATTGCACGCTGGGATAGGTGGTAATCACTGGTACCGCCTCTCTATGGAGAGGAGAGCACCACAGGCACTTGGAGCGTTTCAATAAAATATAATGCTAAATAAATACGTAATTTATTTACTACCAAAGTCTTAATGTTTCTCTACTCTTCTTCACCTATTATTGCGGACAAGCCGTGCTGCAAATGCTCCAGCCAGAGCAAACATACGCCTACCGCACGCACGCTGCTGCGCTGCTGCACGCTTACACATAAATATAGAGCAGGTAGGAAAGCGAGATTCCAAAATTCGCTCGACGCTCGCTTGATTTCACACGATTACAACACAAATATTCAACCATTCTACTCCATCTTTATTTCTTTTTGAAGGCCAGTGTTTACTTGTTATGGGAACATACTGTCTGTGTTTGTAACCGAGCTGTGTCACGCGAAATTACACAAAGCCTGACGAAATTCTCGCGTTCGCTCCCGTTGCGCAGTTAATGTAAATGGCTGTAAGTACAGGGCTATAGGCGGCGCACTGCATTTTGGGAAACTACCACGCAGCTTTCCAACTCCCGTATGAGCCTCGTCAAAGCCGCCAGTGGAGCGTTGCTATAATGCGGCGCAAAAATGACGTCACAAAGAGCGCCGGTAGGTGTTTCCTGATTCAAACAGCCATTTACATTAACCAGCCAAGTAAAATGGTTGAATATTTGTGTTGATCATGGGAAATGAAGCGAGCGTAGAGCGAATTTTGGAATCTCGCTTTCCTACCTGCTCTATATTTATGTGTAAGCGTGCAGCAGCGCAGCAGCATGCGTGCGGTGGGCGTGTGTTTGCTGTAGCTGGAGCATTTGCAGCACGGCTTGTCGGCAATAATAGGTGAAGGAGAGCAAAGAAACATTAAGACTGGTAGTAAATAGAACAATAGATTTCGTATTTATTTATCATTATATTTGATTGAAACGCTCCAAGTGCCTCTGGAGAGCACGATATCGCTAGCGTACATAGCAACCTATATTGAAAGGTGTGTTGCTTACATTTGTAAAAGTAATCTACTTTAAACTAGATGTATCTAATCAGAATAGTATTAAAGTAATATAATATATATAATATAATTAAATAAGTATGGACAGTACAGACACCGTAATTAATAAATGAGACTATGCAACAGAGGTTCACACTTACTTGGGGTTTACTCCCACTTCACGCTTCAATCGCTAGCTTTACGAGTTCGGCTTTTCTATGCCGTGCGCACGCACGCACGCACGCACGTGTACGTGCACACGCCCACACGCCCGTGTACGTGCACACGCCCGCACGCATGCACGCCCGCACGTGTATGTGCACCCGCACGCACGCACGCACGAACGCACGTGTTCTACTGTCTGTTTCTCGAACATACTGCGCAGACATACAACCCAGATACTTTCTCTCTCGCCCCATGTTCTTTCTCTCTCTCTCTTTCTCTCTCTCTCTCTCTCTCTCTCTCTCTCTCTCTCTCTCTCTCTCTCTCTCTCTCTCTCTC
>NW_014577360.1:212569-217409 GCF_000485595.1 Priapulus caudatus
CAACGTTGGCCCAACGTCATATTGCCAACCACATGCCAACCATGACAGTGCCAACGTTGCCAACGTTGGCCCAACGTCATATTGCCAACCGTGACCGTGCCAACCAAATGCCAACGTTGGCCCAACGTAAGATTGCTATCAGGGAATGCACTCCATTTTGCAAACTTTCGTGATCACCAGCTAATCAAGCATGCAACACGCCGATAACTCCGAGCATGCACGAGTGGTATTTTAACGAAGAACTCTATGAGGGAGTTTTGGGATGGGATGGGGGCCAGCCTATCATGAGAGAGTTCTGGGAAGGGATGGGGGCCAGTTTATCATGATGGAGCTCTGGGATGAGGTTGGGGCCAGTCTATCATGAGGGAGTTCCAGGAGGGGGTGGTGGTAGATCTATAACGAAGGGTTCAAAGCAGATGGGGTCAGACTAAATCAAGGAGACCAGAAAAAACAATCACAAGAAGGAAGTCCTATAATCCCCCAGTTCTTTCATAATTGATTTTCATGTTTAAGTATATCTTTCATTATTAATTCAAAAATATTAATTCAATAATTGTGTAGTGAATGTATTATTTACCTATATTAGTTGGTGTCAGTTATGTGCTTAGTACATTACTTGTAGTATTCAAATGATTGATTTTGCAGTCTAGATACTTTTGATTAGGATTATTTTGGGGTTGTTTGGGAGTACAATGCAGAGACAGGAGTACAATGCCTAGCTCTAAGCTGGTGGCCATCTCTACTGGCAGCCCATCTTTGCTATGTGTGCACACCTACATGTGTTTCATCACTACTGCTCTGCTTTCAGGTGGTGGCGCACGCTGTGACGGAACACGTGGAGAATGCTGGCGTGCACAGCGGTGACGCCACGCTCATCCTGCCGACGCAAACCATCTCTGACGTAGCCCTCCTGAAGGTGAGGGAGGGAGCCCACGCAGCAGTCACGGGAAGCTTCCGAAAACAGGCTGCTACCCTTCCTGAATCATTCCCAGTGGGAGAGAAGTCCATGACCCTTGTTTGCTCACGTATTACCATCCCACTAGAGGCATTTGTGATCGTGACCAATAATGCAGTGTTATCATCGTATGGGCATTATAGTCTCCTCTGTATCGTCTAGTAATTCACCTCCAGGGCTGCGTCGTACGTTTACACACACACCACATCATGGAGACTTGTACACATCCGTAATTTAATATATTATATTATATCACATCTAATATTCTAGTTTACTGCTTACAAAAGCTGTTAGACATTTGTGTGTGTGTGTGTGCGTGCGTGTTCCTGTGCAGGTGTGTGTGAGTGTGTGTGTATAGTTGGATGTGTGCAAAAACGGCAATACAAGAATTCACAGCTGCTAAAGGCCGATAACCTTATAAGTGTGAAAACTGTTGCCTTGGATGGGTTGTGGTGGCGTGTATGCATGCATACTTGGCAACCCATACGAATGGGGAATAAATCGACATAATTAGAACGTAAGAATTATCCTATCGAATGGCTTAGTTTTTCGAATGGCTATCGAATGAAGCAGATGGATCAGCTGGTGATTGTCTTCCACAAAAATGTTCCAGGTGAGAAATGCCACGCGGAAGATAGCGGAGGCATTTGAAATCAGTGGACCATTTAACATGCAATTCATCGTGAAGGACAACACTGCGATGGTATGATGATGTTGTAACGTGAGCTGTAGATAAGGGTGTTAAAAATGTTGCTTAAAGTTATTACGTCACCGTAAATAGTTAAACTAAAAAAAAAAATTCCCACTTTTTCACAAAATGTAAGTAATTATGTTTACTTTTTATGGTTAAATTGCTGCATTATACTTCCTATATTCCTATATTGTTTGATGTAAACATACACTCGTGACTCATACATATATATATATATATATATAATAATATCAAATTGTCCAGGTTTTTTTGAATTGTTAATTATACTAGTTGAGAAACAATCTTATCAGGTAAGAATTTGACGATACATTTAGTCCGTTAGTACTTTACAAAATTTTTACAAATATCACCATAGAAAATTCGTGACGTAGTCAATTTAAATGGATGGCATTATCGTAACATCATAGGAGGTGAAATTTTACTTTTGGCCATGTTTTTTCTGCACATATAGGTGGTTTCATTAATTTTATTAAGTAAATTCCTATAAGTCTTTGTTACATTCCTTAAGTGGTCTCGCAAGAGTGGCATCCTCAGAAGAAGCTCCTGGTGTCAGCAAGAATGAAGACAAATGAAGTTCAATCATTGCATATTTTTGGTGAAAGTAACGATGTAGCAGTGTTCTAATCAAGACATGCTAGCCTTACTCGAAACACTTGCTATTATGCAGGCAATAATTCTAGTAAGTATTGTAATGTTTAGAAAAATACGAGAACGGTTGGGAAGATTGTTTGAAATCCTTACTTTATGGTCATTGCAGCTCTGTTGCAGTTGATCACGACATTAGTGTCCTTGCCATCTCGCGGCCGATCGTTGCATGTGCGTGCGTGATTCTTACATTTACGTAATCGTTTTACGCATTTGTGCAGGTGATCGAGTGTAACTTGCGAGCATCCCGCTCATTCCCATTCGTCTCCAAGACGATGGGCATTGATCTGATCGACATCGCGACAAGGCTGTGGCTGGGGGAGCTGCTCGACCGACGCAATCTGCCAACCCTCGAGAATCCTCACACGCCGACCGACTATGTAGGCATAAAGGTATATATGCTCGCTGCTCGCTGCTCCAACCTGCACGAATTACTACGCAATCTCAACTAAAGCCCTGCTCAGGTCGCCCTACGATTTGACTATCGGCGACTACTTTATCGCCGATTAGCAGCGTAGCAACACTCACGTCGACTTGAAGTGACTTCACGCTGTACATCGCCGATCAGATCGTAGCGTTCTGCAGGAAATGTAGATGGGTTCGCGGCCCCAGTATTTGTACTAGCACAAGCAGTTATTTAGCACAAACAGAGCAAGCTTGACGCCGGGACCATGCAGTCTACATAAAACGAGTCACATAACCAACAAAATGGCGCTTACCAGTAAACATCAGGTAACTTCGTAAATCTATCCTCAATTTTCTGAAAATCGTTATATAATCATGTGCAGAAAAAGAATTTTAAAAATTGCCTGTGATATACGGAAAACTTAATATATATTTGAGAAAGGGTTTGTGCAATAATCCCACCTTGTTAACTGCTGTGTAGGCTGCCATTTTGTTAATCACGTGACTTTTGATAGTCATGTGACTCGACACGTAGCGGTGATTGGCTGCCACTCACGATTTGTCGCCGACCGCCGCATAGAAATAGAACCATTTCTATTCCTGCGATCGCAGTCGGCGACCGTATTTTCGATCGTAAGAGAACTCATGTCGAGTTTAGTCGGCAATGTTTTTATCGGCGATCTGGCCGGTTTTTGACGTACGATCTTCAAATTTTGTCGGCGACTATGTCGTAAGGGCGACCTGAGTTAGCCTTAAGTCGCCAGTTAGCTGTTCTGCGATACTCTCTTTCCTTGTGGCTACACTGGAACACTGATGTGCTTTCTCGTCATTACAGTTTGCTATATTTTACTAACGTGACATTTACAGAGGTGTGATTTTTCCGATTTTTGCCAGAATTTTTTAACACCATCTTTTTAACAGCCCCGGGTCGATTTTGTGAAATGTTCAAATTTGTAATAAATTTTTTTAAAATTAAATTTTAAATTTTAAAATTTAAAAAATTCATAGATTGCAGTAAATTTTAAGGCACAAATACATTGTTTGGTGGTGATTAAACGAGTTCTCTGTTGACGGCTGTCATGTATAATATACAATACATACAATTGTAGTGTCTTTAGGTTAGCTAATAAGTTGAATATTACAGAAATAATGTTCACTCTAGACTGTGGGACTAAAATTGATAGCAAGAAAATTGTGATTTCAAAGTTAATTCTAGATGCCAGGAAATGGTTTAGATTGCAGGAAAATGCTTCCTTACCCCTCGAGCTTTAAGGACTAAAGCCAATCACACCTCTGCATTTCCCTTGCTACATAACCGAATAGCAACTAGTAGCATGTGCTCGGCAAGGCACCCTTAAACTGTAGACTGTGTCATGTCATGAGCTCAATTTAGGTGGGTAATTGTCTATGTGCTTGTGCTTGACAGGCACCCATGTTTTCTTGGCCACGTCTTAGAGATGCAGACCCCTTGCTTAGATGTGAAATGGCATCTACTGGAGAGGTAACTGTTTTTCCTTTATGTATGTTAGTATATATATATATATATATATATAATGATCAGAATCTATGATATACTAGCTGCACGTTTTTTCCCAAAAAAATTAAGAGCAAATCTACAATATATACTCAAATTGCATGGTCATCATCATCATCATCATCATCATCATGTGTGGCATGGCCTGCATCATACTTTTGATACCAAGTTTGATCAATGCTAATTGCACAGACAGAATCCTCATGATTCGCAGTATTATCTGTCATCTCTGCCAGATGATCATTGCTCCATGTTGCTTAACTCTGCTACCTGCCTCCAGGTCGCGTGCTTCGGCACAGACATCTACACAGCGTTCCTGAAAGCGCTGATGTCGACGGGGTTCCGTCTGCCACGCAAGCAGTCGAGTCTACTGATTGGCATCCAGCACCGTTTCCAGCATCAGTTCCTGCCGACCGCCAAGCTACTGCATGACCTCGGCTACAAGGTATGGGACTTCATACATATATATATATAAGGTATACCATACTCATATATATATATATATATATATATATATATATAGTATAGTATATATAGTAGTAGGTAGGTAGGTACGTAGTAGGTAGTACGTAGTAGGTAGGTGGGTAGG
>NW_014577360.1:217419-221622 GCF_000485595.1 Priapulus caudatus
GTATGTTAGTATATATATATATATATATATATATGTGTGGTTATATAATAGGCTGGGGGTTGGGGAGGCTATGGAGTCACAGTGGGTTGGTGGGAAGCGGAGAGATAAAATACGGGTATCTATCGTTATAATACGTGTCACGTGTGTGCATTTTATTATGGTATGTAGTACTCTACTATGTTTATGGTTAAGGCAGTATAGTACATCAGTATATTGTTAGAGTATCTAGCACATGTGATTCATATTAGGCTATTTAGTCAGTGTATTCATTGTTAGTGTGTGTAGTGTGTGTAGTCTGTATTGGTTCAGCCTAAAGTGCATGTATGTTGCTGCAGTATAGACTGAGTATGTTGATCCTTGTGCACTTTTTACGTACATTTGACAGTTGTATGCTACCGAGGCAACAGCAGAATACCTGCGAGTGCACAATATGGAAGCAAGGACTGTTCGGTGGCCACTGCTGGAGAGTGAGTCATCAGACCCTAGTGCCACTGAGTGAGTGACCTTGACAGTGTCATGTTGCCCAGCCATAGATGATGCAACAACGTTTATGGGTCATAAATTGTTAATCACTTTAATCGTTATCCAATATTTCGGTCAGGGATCAAATTCTTACACGATATCACAATAGCTGTGTCATAGACTCATATTACTCGTTTATCACTGCGTATTTCGATGAGCTTTTGTTCACGTGTTTTGACTGCACAGCTGAGTAATATTTTCATTTGCTCTTATCTTTTGACTTTTCCTTCAACCGTCTTGTGTCTCGACCGCTGCCTTGTGTCTCAGCGATTGTCTCACATCTCAACGACGGTTCAGTTCCCAATTACTGTTCGGTGTCTCAGCAACTGTCTCATCACTTGGCTGCTGTTTCATGTCTTGCTGCAGCCTGATCGAGAACGGTGTTGTTGACCTCGTGATTAACCTACCCAATCATAACACAAAGTACCTGCGGGACAACTTCCTTATACGCCGTACATCCGTCGACTGTGGTGTGCCTCTGCTTACTAACTTTGAGGTGAGTGGTAACAAGTGTGTCGTTAATCGTGTGGACGCGTTAACAGTGCTACATTACTTTTAATGCATTATTCAGTATGCATCATAGTAGAATTCAATGGTTAAACTGTAGATTGATCAGCTGTGTGTGATTACAGATGTCTGTAGACTGAACAAGACAACAGATAGCTATTATTGTAATGTCAGCGAAATCAGTTCGTAGAGGCATGTGCAATGGCAAAATCAATGGTGTAAGCACCATGTTTTAGTAGTAACCTTGTAATAATTTGGTGCATTTTAATAATAATAATAATAATAATCTCATCATTATTATTAATAATAACAATGTATGTACATAGAGTGTTAGCTATTACAAATTTCTAGCAACCAACTTATTCAATTATTAAAATTTTTCATTTACAAAAGTAGATTTTGTGCATATATCACATTTTCTGCAACAGATCGTACAGCTGTTTGCTGAGGCTCTTGGACATGTGGGAAAGATCGACTCTAAAAGTCTGTTCCACTACAGGAAGGATAAGCAGAAGACCCCTATCTCCACCATCTCCACCCATGACAGAACTGAATTATAGTGTCTGGTAGCCCAGTAACCACTGCTAGCACCAGGCTGGTGTTGTGCTGATGACATGACACCACATGTTCTGCCATACGCAGGTGTGACTGGTATGGCGAGTAAAAGGGGTGTGCGAGGTGGAAGTTCTACTGTGATTTTACACAGATTTAAAATAAAACTGTGAGGATGGGCAAATCTTTGGTGCAGGGTTGGTTTTGTGTGGTTATCGCTGTGATAGGTTATGGTATGATAGCATTGTCTGTTGATATACCTATACAGTCCTTTATGTTTGAGGTGTTTGGTACTTAAATAATATATTTTGTTACGCAGCCAATGGTGGACCATATAGTGGGGATGTTTGGCTGCAACGAGGGTTTCCCCAGACTAAAAATCATGCTTCTTTACTCTTTCATTACTGACCATTTTTTACCACCCACACATAGCCATCCTAGCCATTTTTTCTATAAAACTCGATCAATCATAATCGATATTTCAAAGTGACCTCCTGAATTTATTATTTGAGATAGATCTGTTCTGTAAAAGGAAAGTTTACTCTAAATTAGCTCTACTTTTCAGAAAAACCACTAAAAATTATCAGACCAATTATCAATCTGCTAATAATGCCAACTTGCAAAAGAACTTACGAAAACATTAAAATACACTGAATAAAATGTATTGTAGCCATAAATCTCTTGTTTACAGTTATTATTCTCAGTTATTATCAGAGCAGTTCGAGGTATATATGTTCACTGACCATAATGTCTAAGCCATGAGCTATTGCCATGGGGTGTCGTCAGTCGTACGTCCGTCCGTCTGTCCATCTGTCCGTCTACATTTGGCTACGGTCAACGATAACTTGAGATGCGTTTGACTCACAGGTTTCAAATTGCATACAGTTATTACTCCTATGGGAGAGATGTGACCGTCCTATTTTGGCAAACGCCAGTTGACCTACTTACGAGCCACGCCTATTTTTTGGCAAAAATGGAAATGACCATAAGTCAGTTCAGGCTCAACGGATTTTGCTCATTTTTGGTATGTGAATGAATAAGAACTGGCCCCAAAACATATCACAGGGGTTTTGATATTTCTTAAAAATTATGCAAATTAAGTAGATTTTGGCAGTTTCATTATGCATTTCAGTGTCTGCCTACGGTCACCGATAACTCGAGAACCGTTTGACCCACACGTTTCAAATTGCATACAGTTGTTACTCCCATGGGAGAGATTTCTACGTCCTATTTTGGAGCACGCCAGTCGACCTACTTTCGAGCCACGCCCACTTCTTGGCAAAAGAAATTGGCCATCTAGATTCATTCGATTTTGTTAAATTTACCTACCTACCTACCTACCTAATCATACCTACCTGTAATATTGTGTTTTAGATTCTTCGTTACAGTAATTTTACTGGAATATTTTATTGCTTTTATTTGCGCGATAATCGAAAACCAAAATGGCGATCATTTAGGTGTAGCGCCATCTCTCGCCCAGATTTCAGACTTTGAGATCTGAAACATTTATTTTAGCATCAAAACTAACCCTGAAACAAAACCGTGGAATTTCTATTAGTATAAAACAGGGAATAAGGACATTTGATCACATTTCGGTCCGTAATAAATGAAACACTTACCAAATTTTAAATATCATCTCCCTCTTCAATCACACCCAAGGTGAGCTATAGTGTCATTGACGCTTTCATTTTATATTCACATAGAACGGTATTTTCGTACATTTTTTACATTATTTCCTGTATCACATGGATATTTTATGACCAGCAAATTCGTTGGATAGTTTTCCAGCGTGGGGTCTTGGTTATGGACCAAATCGCAAACTACTCACGTTAATCTGTACATTCAATGATGTTAGTAAACAAATAGTAATACATAAGTTATTGCCAACGGTGTATTGACAACCAATAGATGTCTCGTGTGTCTTCTTGGTTTCTTAGATGTTCTCAACATGTGCCATAGCTGGTCTTGTATTATGAATGTCTCTATCTCATAGCTGGTATTGTACCACAACTGCTTCTTTCTCATAGCTGGTATTGTATCATGACTGCCTCTGTCTCATGGCTGGTATTGTATCATGACTGTCTCTGTCTCATGGCTGGTATTGTATCATGAATGTCTCTATCTCATAGCTGGTATTGTATCATGACTGCCTCTGTCTCATGCCTGGTATTGTATCATGACTACCTCTGTCTCATGGCTGGTATTGTATCATGACTGCCAAATTTGTGTTCACATTGTTTTAGTTGTATGTGGCTATTACTCGAAATTGCGAAACGGGCATATGTAAGTAGATAAAACTATTTGGACCATAAAGTCAAAATAGATCTAGATAAGTTGTGTGTTTATTGATCTGTGTTTGGGTATTGCTCTTGACACTGTTCCCCATGTCTTTCGTATGGTTGTTCGTTACCAGAATCAAAGCTATCTGCTGGTGATATTATAGGATGTCATTGATAGTTTGAGCTAGTTCCTCGTATTTTGCATGAGATTTATTTAGGGATTAGACACAAATTAAAAAGTTGTCACGGAAACTGGTTGTATGCATGCATTGAGGGTTATTGATGTGGGGGAAGCGTGCCAAGTGCATTAACTAGGTGCTACTAGGGTGGGTTAGTGAGGGTA
>NW_014577360.1:221632-226079 GCF_000485595.1 Priapulus caudatus
AACCCGACGCCCGTGTTATTGTATCCTTCGGCGGGGATACTATGGTTTCATGTCTCCCCAGCCGCCGCCGCCGCAGACAATTTCCCTTCCGCTCTATAACTCGACCCCTAAATTGATTTAGCGCTACAAAACTTGGTATACTTACACATCTTGGGGAGAAGGTGCGTGGTGTACCAAAACCAGGTCACTGCGACCTTTATTTGACCTTTACCTTGACCTTGATCATATTTCCCTTCCGCTCTATAACTCGGCCCCTAATTGATATAGCGCTACCAAATTTCGTATACTTACACACCTTGGGGAGAAGGTGAGCAGCGTACCAAAACCAGGTCACTGCGACCTTTATTTGACCTTTACCTTGACCTTGATCATATTTCCCTTCCGCTCTATAACTCGGCCCCTAAATTGATTTAGCGCTACAAAACTTGGTATACTTACACATCTTGGGGAGAAGGTGAGCAGCGTACCAAAACCAGGTCACTGCGACCTTTATTTGACCTTTACCTTGACCTTGATCATATTTCCCTTCCGCTCTATAACTCGGCCCCTAATTGACCTAGCGCTACCAAAACCAGGTCACTGCGACCTTTATTTGACCTTTACCTTGACCTTGATCATATTTCCCTTCCGCTCAATAACTCGACCCCTAATTGACCTAGCGCTATCAAACTTGGTATAACTTACACATCTTGGGGAGAAAGTGAGCAGCGTACCAAAACCAGGTCACTGCGACCTTTATTTGACCTTTATCTTGACCTTGATCATATGTTACTTCCGCTCTCTAACTCGGCCCCTAATTGACCTAGCGCGACTAAACTTGGTATACTTACACATCTTGTGGAGAAGGTGTGTCGCGTACCGAAACCAGGTCACTGCAACCTTTATTTCACATTGACGTTGACCTTGACCTTCATCAAATCTCCCTTCCGCTCTATAATTCGGCCCCTAATTGACCTAGCGCGACCAAACTGTATACTTACACATCTTGGGGAGAACACGGGATATACATGTAGTTGGCGACAACTGCCCTTTCTAGTTCTTGTTATGGGAAGGTGATGCGGATGGGAATATTTCTGATGTAGGAGGAGATTAATGATAGTATAACGGTGTGACTTGTATGGGAATGCCCGGAATGGTCGTTACTGATAATACAGAGGAGCTAGCGGGAGTAATAAGTCGGTTATAGGATTCATATAATGATATTAAACTGATATAAGGGAGTTGGCGATGTGGGGAGGGGTTGTTTATATTGTGGAGGGCACCAATGGTTAGTGTAAGAGGTTTTTTTCCGGGAGGGGGCTGCGTAAGCTCGTGTGTATATCCGCGCCAAGTTTACACTCATCGGTCATGCTATGCATAAAAATCGAGCAGACGTCTTAACTCTCCTATTTAGGAAATTATATATCCCACATTTCAAAATATTTTGTAAACTTTCCCAATGTTTGTCAGTTTATCATCCGTTCAAAAATATGTCTTCGTGTCTGGTTTTGACAGTGTAAGTGTATCTCGACGCGTACGCAATGTTGATGGTCGCAGACGATACAAATAAACCACCTTTATTTCTTCATTTTTATTGTTTGTTTGTTTTTTTCGTTTTAAAAAAGGCGGAAATTAGTATTACAAACGGTTTACCACTTATTGTCTGCTTATTATTGTATTACTTATTATTATTATTATTATTGTACCACTTATTATTATATTTTTGCGAGAGCTTACTTAGGGACGATACCTAATTGACAATTGGTTTTTAATTTAATAAATGTAAATAAGGACAAGTGAGGATGCAACGTCTAGAAAATTACGCATGTATCAAAGTATAGGAATGATAGGATCTTCCAACTGCGAGCATTCGCCGTCAGATCCACAGCAGATCGTACTATCGATGCTAATATGTACGTGCATGCGTGCGTGCATGCGTTCGTACGTGCGTGCGTGCGTGAATGCGTACGTGCGTGCGTGAATGCTTACGTGCGTGCGTGAATGCGTACGTGCGTGCGTGAATGCGTACGTGCGTGCGTGAATGCGTACGTGCGTGCGTGAATGCGTACGTGCGTGCCTGAATGCGTACGGGCGTGCGCGCGTGCGTACGTGCGTGCATGCGTACGTGCGTTCGTGCATGCGTGCGTTTATGCGTACGTGCGTGCGGGCATGCGTACGCGCGTGCATGTACGTACGCGCGTGCATGCGTACGTGCGTGCGTGCGTGTGTGCGTGCGTGTGTACGTGCGTGCGTGCGTACGTGCGTGTCTGCTTGCGTGCGTACATATGTGCGTGCATGCGTACGTGCGTGCGTGTGTGCGTGCATGCGTACGTGCGTGTGTACGTGTGTGCGTACGTGCGTGCATACGTGTGTGCGTACGTGCGTGCGTGCGTGCGTACGTGCGTGCATGCGTACGTGCGTGCATGCGTACGTGCCTGCATGCGTACGTGCGTTCGTGCATGCGTACGTGCGTGTGTGCGTACGTGCGTGCGTGCGTACGTGCGTGCGTGAGCACGTACATGCGTACGTGCGTGCGTGCGTGCGTGCGTGCATGCATACGTGCGTGCGTACGTGCGTGCGTACGTGCATGTGTGCATGCATACGTGCGTGCGTGCGTACCTACGTGCATGCGTACGTGCGTGCGCGCATGCATACGACGTGCGTGCGTGCATGCGTGCATGCGTACGCGTGTGCGAGCGTTCGTACGTGCGTTCGTGCATTCGTACGTGCGTACCGGCATGCGTGCATTCGTACGTGCGTACCGACATGCGTTCGTGCGTGTGTGCGTGCATGCGTGTGTGTGTGACACGTGGCATTGACCAGTGTCATACTGTAGAAAATAGACGTTTTGTGTGTCCTCACATTGTCATTATGATGTTGATTACACAATATGATATAGCAATAAAGCAATAATAATATAGCAATAAGTACACAAGGAAAGAGACTCACATGTCTAGTGTGCGTGTGGACATACGCAAGCGCGTACAGACATATACAAGCGACATGCGCGTTTGTGCACGTGAGTGGGTGAGTACGTGCGTACATGCGTACGTGTGTGCATGCGTACGTGCGTGCATGCGTACGTGAGTGCATGCGTGCGTGCGTGCGTGCGTGCATGCGTGCGTGCATGCGTACGTGCGTGCGTGCGTGCGTGCGTGCGTACATGTGTGCGTACATGCGTACGTGCGTGCATGTGTGCGTGCATGCGTACGTGCGTGCGTGTGTGCATGCGTACGTATGTGCGTGCATGCGTATGTGCATTCGTGCGAGCGTACCGGCATGCGTTCGTGCGTGCGTACATGCGTGCATTCGTGTGTGCGTGCATGCGTGCGTGTGTGTGCGCATGTGTGTGTGTGAAACGTCGCATTGACCAGTGTCATACTGTAGGAAATACAGGAGGAAGCCGTTTTGCGTGTCCCCACATTGCCATTATGATATTGATTACATAATATGATATAGCAAGTACACAAGGAAAGAGACTCACATATCTAGTGTGCGCGTGTACTTACGCAAGCGCGCACAGACACATACACGCGACCTGCGCGTTTGTGCACGTGAGTTGGTGAGTGTGAGAGTGCGTGCGTTCGTGCGTACTTGCGTGCGTTCGTACGTGCGTGCGTACGTGCATGCGTCCGTGCGTGCCTGCTCACACACTCACGTGCACAAACGCACAGGTCGTTCGTGCGTGCCTGCGTGCGTGCGCACATGTGTGCGTGCATGCGTACATGCGTGCGTGCGTGAGTGCGTACGTTCGTGCATGCGTACGTGCGTGCATACGTACGTACGTACGTACGTACGTGCGTGCCTGCGTGCGTGCGCACATGTGTGCGTGCATGCGTACGTGCGTGCGTGTGTGCGTGCATGCGTACGTGCGTGCGTACGTGCGTGCGTACATGCACTACGTTTTGTGCGTGCATGCGTAACATGCGTAGCGTGCATTCGTGCGTGCGTGCCGCGTGCCGGCAGCGTTTCGTGCGGCGTGTGTGCGGTGCATGCTTGTCGTGTGCTGCGTGCATGCGTGTGTGTGAGCACGGGTCGCAATGACCAGTGTCATACTGAAGGCAAAATACACGAGAAACCCTTTTGCGTGTCCCCACATTGACAGTCATGATGTTGAAAATTGACCATAATATGACATAGCAATGGCACAAGGAAAGAGAGACTCACTATATCTAAGTGTCGCGTGTACTTTACGCCAAGCGCGCACCGAGAACACATACGCCGCGACCCTGCCACGTTTAGGCACGTGAAGTGGTGAGTGCGAGAGTGCATGCGCGCGCCGATGTTTGCGCGGAAGTGTGTGTGCACGCTTTCGTAGTACATGCTGCGTAGGTAGTATGTCGCAACCGAACACCTTGTATGTGTACTCTAAATATCGTAAATTCCCTCCCTTGATACTCGCTATAGGTGTGTACACGTAATGGTCGTGTAGCATCGAGAGGATGATCTCTGTGGACGCCGAATTCTG
>NW_014577360.1:226622-227875 GCF_000485595.1 Priapulus caudatus
GAGAGAGAGAGAGAGAGAGGGAGAGAGAGAGAGAGCGAGAGAGAAAGAGCGGGAGAGAGAGGGGGAGAGGCGAGAGTGGGAGAGAGGGAACTTTCCAGTATATCACGATCTCATTGGTTGCGCTGTATCAACCTGTTTTGGCGGTGTTGTTCAATCATAGTCCAGTTTCAGTGTCCGTGACGTAAGAAAATTATATATTAATGTCTATTCTCTTATATTATACATAAGAGAATAATCATGCCATAGTGTTTGTCATTATTAACCCCTGATGTGATACAATGTGTAAGCGCGTGACATTGCTGGGTTACGTTTAATCATGAACACGCAAACTATTATGTGTAAAAACTATACTTATGCAGAATCTATATAAACTATAAACATATATATATTATTACGTACAACAACAATATAACAGTTTATGCGCTATTTGGTCGATCTATATCCATGCGATAGTACGTGCGCGCATGTGTGTGCGCGTGTGTGTGTGCGTGCGTGCGTGCCTGCGTGCGTGCGTGCGTGTGTGCGTGCATGCGTACGTGCGTGCGTGTGTGCGTGCATGCGTACGTGCGTGCGTACGTGCGTGCGTGCGTGCGCGCATGCGTACTACGTGCGTGCGTACATGCATACGTTTGTGCGTGCATGCGTACATGCGTACGTGCATTCGTGCGTGCCGCGTGCCGGCATGCGTTCGTGCGTGCGTGTGTGCGTGCATGCGTGCGTGTGTGCGTGCATGCGTGTGTGTGACACGTCGCATTGACCAGTGTCATACTGAAGGAAATACACGAGGAAGCCCTTTTGCGTGTCCCCACATTGACATTATGATGTTGATTACATAATATGACATAGCAAGTGCACAAGGAAAGAGACTCACATATCTAGTGTGCGCGTGTACTTACGCAAGCGCGCACAGACACATACCCGCGACCTGCACGTTTGTGCACGTGAGTGGGTGAGTGCGAGAGTGCATGCGCGCGCGTGTTTGCGCGTGAGTGTGTGTGCACGCTTTCGTATGTACATGCGTGCGTGTATGCGCACACACGCTTGTATGTGTACTCTAAATACGTAATTCCCTCTCCTTGAGTACTCGCTATATGGGTGTGTACAACGTAATGGGTGTGTTAGCATCGATAGGATGATCTGCTGTGGACGCCATTCTGCTATATTCTGACGAGGAGTCGTTCGAAGTCTCGCAGTTAAAATATCCGACACTTTCATTCCTATACTTTTATATTTCTATGTTATATATATATATA
>NW_014577360.1:227900-248419 GCF_000485595.1 Priapulus caudatus
ATTAGGAACACTATTCACGGCCGAAACAAGCTCGTTGCCCGTGCTGTACACACATACACCACGATCCAGACTGACACATGGCAGACTTGCCAATCTCTCTTAACTCGTCTGCTACAATGCGCGCGCTGTATTACTTTACGCTCCGTTTCGCCTGCCTGTCGAATAGAAAGAATATCGAAATGTTATAAATGTTTTTACTCTAATTCTTCCCATATTTCATCATATATTGTAATGTTTTGTGAGTCTTACACACATGCGATTCGACCGATTATAGCAAGTGTTGGCAAACAGTTTTGTTCGAACGAGAGCCCTGCAGCATTGACAGATCTGGAGAACTCGTGAAGCACGCATATAGAACTGCTCCATAATATAGCACCCATGCGCATAATATAGCACCCCAGCATCAATTAGCACCACCTACCTAAAGCAATTAATTTCGCCGGTAACTCTTATCGCCGCATCCCAACGCAAGCAGAGTATCAGTATGCTGAGCACAAATGCAGCCGCAACGGAGTTGTATAGTGACAACGGACGGGAAAATTTTATTGTATTCAACTTAAAATCCGAGCATAAAGAACAGCCGAGATTTACGACGATAACGAGTTTTCAGAGACATACACAACCCGTCTGAGGCCTACAATGATACATGAAATGTATCGTCAGATGATAGGAATTGCCTATATAGTTTGCAATTTAGGGCGGCGTTTCCTGTCGGTCTTCTTCAGACTGGCCTCATAACATATATAGGAATATTATTCATACTCTACACTTTATATTTATAAGGGACTGTAACGAAGAAGGCAGAGGATCTTAACGTTGATCAAATTGACAGATCACACTGGCATGCATTGGCAGATTGCAGTGAACGCGTTTATATTTTACTACTAAAGACTAATGTCAGCCCATAACGTAGTGTTAGCTCGAACGTTCAGCGTAATACCATCGGAGTATAACCATGTAGAATGACATGTCTGGAAGTCGTGATCACTATGCGGTTAATTGTGCGTCTCTTCGTTGCCTTCGTCGTCTGTGCTCTCTGAGCACGTTGTTGTTACTTGCACCAACTTGGCAAGCCAATTATGCCGGAAGCGGGGTGGGGTGTATCACCCGGAGACATGCGCAGGAGTGGGTGAATAAAAAATGTTCTTGGCGGATTCGTCACTGTTTTAGTATTTCCTAGGTTATATGCTTGGTAAGTCTAACAACAGACGATGACGTGGTCGACAACGGCGACATGAAACACGACGACGGACGACGAAACGACGAAAAACGTACGTGACCCCGGCGACAAAGCAGAACCGTTAAGTCGCCGGCTCCGAAAAACGTGACGGCGCCGATTCTGTCGCTCGCCGCCGCCGCCGTATTTTCGCGCGCTTCGCGGTGCGAAAAGGTGACCAGCAGCCGGCCTACAAAAAAGCGACCGGCGCCGGCTGCGAAACTGAACCCGCGCCGCTGTCGAAAAAAGGCCGACCCGCGCCGGCTGCGAAAAAACGTGACCGGCGCCGGCTGGCGGTAAAAAAACGTAACCGCGCCGGCTGCGAAAAAACGTGACCGCGCCGGCTGCGAAAAAAGGCGACCTGCGCCGGCCTGCGAAAAAACCGTTACCTGCGCCTCGCGCTGCGAATAACGTTAAGCCGCGCCGGCCTGCGAAAAACGTGACCGGCCGCTGCCGAACAGGCGAACCGCGCCCGGCTGCGAAAAAGCGTGACGGCGCGCCGACTGCGAAAAAGGTGACCGCGCCGGATTCCGCCTCGCGCTCGGCCGCCGTCCGCCGTGTTTTCGTCCATCGCAGCGCGTGTCCTGTGTTTAGCCATTGTCATGTCGAGTAATGAACGACGACGTTCCCGACGACCAAAAGGTGAACCGCGCGGCTGCGAAAAAGTGACCGCGCGGCTGCGCGAAAAAAAAGTTACCGCGCCGGGCTGCGAAAAACCGTGACCTGCGCCGGCCTGCTAAAAACCGTGATCTCTGCGACGCACTCAGGGGGCTTCCGTATATACTATGTCTTTAGCAAGGCAGTTTTCATCCAGTGGGCACGTTACGTTTTCGGGCAGTTGCATTTCTGTTGTTTATCGTCGTTTCCCGTGTTTGATCGCAGTATTTTGTCTGTTGTTTCCCTCTATTAAAGCGGCATCGCAGCGTCGGCATGCAGGCTTAACGAGATCTTAACATGTTCTTATTGAAAATCTTGTGGATTTGTTTTGCTGGCGGGAAGCACTTTATTTACGATTCGTAAATTCCTGCCGACGTTTTTTTTCAGCATTTTTGGTCGTATGTGGGGTTGTACCCATGATGATTCGCGCTTCTGTTTTTCTTTCCGGTTTGCTGCTTGTGTTACTATAATATATAGTATATATCTTATATATAATATAATAATATAAATAGTGTGTGTGTGTGTGTGTGTGTGTGTGTGTATGTGTGTATGTGTGTGTGTGTGCGCGCGAGTGTGCGTGTCCGTTGTGTGCTTAAGTTAGAGACTGCGTTCATGCGTAAGTACGTACGCGTGTACTTATATGCTTTGCTAGGTGAGCCGTTGTGGGATGGGTATAGGTGCCTGCCTGCACGTCGCTGTGTGAGAGAGAGACTATATATAGGTGGTGCACAACAGTAGAAGGCGTCCATAGGCAGCAGGCCTGAATAAGCATCGAACAGAAATTAATTAAAAATACTTAGTGTTTCGTCGCATACACAACATGCACTTTATTCATGTTAAATAATCACAGATTCAAGCTCTATGCTCCGCTCGAAACTTTTGCCAGCTCTATGATGCGCAATTCTACAAAGTAGTCGGATCCCGTTTCATAAACAAAAATGGTAGACCGGTCACCATGGCTACGCCACTTGGCGGAATAGCACAATTACACGACAAGACCAATGTAACTTAATGTAACCTAATGCATTCTAGACATTCGCAGGGCATTATTTCCTGCGTGCATAATGCAAATTAGTGCACTCTATTGCCAAATTTTACAGAAACAAATTCAAAAGAAGGCCTTTTCCAGAGCCGTAACAATGCAACGGCGTTGTATGCCCTCTATAATTGGATGGGTGTGTGCAGATTATAGCGTGCGCGCGTGACTCTGTGAGCTGTCACATGCGCCGCGATTTACACTCATAGCACTGCAGCTGTTATCATGAGCTTATGGTTAACTCATTATACATATATATGTATTATTTCCTCAACGAACATAGAGCCATGCCGCTATTCACTAGGGAAGCACTATTATATTATTTTATATAGCACGCCTCATAGCAACAATGTCTGTGTATGTGTGCCCATGGCGACGCCTTGAACGACACAGTCCGCGCAATTACACAGTGCCTTGCAATAGTGTGTTGCCATGACGCTGCTATTGCCATCTGTCAGCGTGTTGGCACGCGCGCACGTACCAGCACCGCTGGCCGCCGATATTCCTGACATGCGGTATAGCGACTCTGCGCGCCGCTGTCACGCCACGACGCCAGCATTAATGGCTTCCAGATTCAATTAATCATGATCGCGCTCTTGCATCAGATTTCTGTGAATGAGCCACGAGGTTCTTTTAATTCGTACGTATCTGAAAATCCTTTTAGCTCCGTGTGAACTATAGATGTGCGGATTTCCATTCGTAACGCAAATTGAGATCGTTTTACCAAGCGCTGATGATCCGCTGGAATGGGATAAATGGGACAGGTGCCGGTGTCTAGTTTTTGGAGAAAAAATGAAATCGTATGCCAAATAACTGTAAATGACTGTTAAATTAATTTTGAACAAAATGGTCACTTTACGGCCATTTTGTTTGGGACGAATCCGTCTGACCAGGATCACTTGATCCTGATCTGCCCAAACAAACGCAAATTCACTTTCAACGGATCACGTTTCGCAGTGACCAATCACATGATATGGTCGATGGTACATGACATGAAGCAAGCAGTTGTTAGTTGGATCATACGCCCCCATATTGGATCCCTTTCGAATCAAGCACGTCAGCGGATTCAGAAATCTGTGATCCGGATCACTGATCCGGATCACACAAACGCGCAGGATTACTGGATCCGTGTGATGACTGGTCAGGATCATATGATCGGCCTAAACAAACGCGCAGGATCACTGAATCCGTGTGATCACTGGTCAGGATCATATGATCCGTCCAAACAAACGCGCAGGATCACTGGATCCGTGTGATCACTGGTCAGGATCATATGATCGGCCCAAACAAACGCGCAGGATCACTTGATCCGTGTGATTACTGGTCAGGATTATATGATCCGCCCAAACAAACGCGCAGGATCACAGGATCCGTGTGATCACTGGTCAGGATCATATGATCGGCCCAAACAAACGCGAAGGATTACTTGATCCGTGTGATTACTGGTCAGGATCATATGATCTGCCCAAACAAACGCGCAGGATCACTTGATCCGTGTGATCACTGGTCAGGATCATATGATCCGTCCAAACAAACGCGCAGGATCACTGGTCAAGATCATATGATCCGCCCAAACAAACGCACAGAATCACTGGATCCGTGTGATCACTGGTCAGGATCATATGATTCGCCCAAACAAACGCGCAGGATCACTGGATCCGTGTGATCACTGGTCAGGATCATATGATCGGCCCAAACAAACGCGCAGGATCACTTGATCCTTGTGATCACTGGTCAGGATCATATGATCCGCCCAAACAAACGCACAGGATTACTCGATCCTTGTGATCACTGGTCAGGATCATATGATCCGCCCAAACAAACGCGCAGGAACACTGGATCCATGTGATCACTGGTCAGAATTATATGATCGGCCCAAACAAACGCGCAGGATCACTGGATCTGTGTGATCACTGGTCAGGATCATATGATATGCCCAAACAACCACGCAGAATCACTGAATCCATGTGATTACTGGTCAGGATTATATGATCGGCCCAAACAAACGCGCAGGATCACTTGATCTGTGTGATCACTGGTCAGGATCATATGATCTCCCCAAACGAACGCGCAGGATTACTTGATCCGTGTGATCACTGGTCAGGATCATATGATCCGCCCAAACAAAACGCGCAGGATTACTGGATCCGTGTGATCACTGGTCAGGATCATATCATCTGCCCAAACAACCGCGCAGGATCACTGAATCCGTGTGATCAGGATCATATGATCCGCCAAAACAAACGTTTCCTTAGTCATCTTATTGTAAGGCCTGACTTTGATATTGCCTGGCTTATTTCATAAAATTCTGTGTAGGTAATTTCTGCAACGTGTATTTTACAACAACAATGTTTTGATATATTTACTTTTTCGTGCGTGCGTGCGTGCGTACGTGCGTGCGTACGTGCGTGCGTACGTGCGTGCGTGCTCACCCACTCACTTGCACAAACGCACATGTTGTGTGTGCGTACGTGCGTGTGTACGTGCGTGCGTGCGTGCGTGCGTGCGTGCGTGCGTGCGTGCGTGCATGCGTACATGCGTGCGTACGTGCGTGCGTACGTTCGTGCATGCGTACAAGCGTGCATGCGTACGTACGTGCGTGAGTGCGTACGTGCGTGCATTCGTACGTGCGTGCGTGCATGCGTACGTGCGTGCGTGCATGCGTACGTGCGTGCATTCGTACGTGTGTGCGTGCATGCGTACGTGCGTGCGTACGTGTGTGCGTACGTGGTACGTGCGTGCGTGCGTGCGTGCATGCGTACGTGCGTGCATGCGTACGTGCGTACGCGCGTGCGTGCATGCGTACGTGCGTGCGTGCGTACGTGTGTGTGTACGTGCGTGCGTACGTAAGTGCGTACGTAAGTGCGTACGTGCATGCGTACGTGCTTGCGTGCGTACCTACGTGCATGCGTACGTGCGTGCGCGCATGCATACGACGTGCGTGCGAGCATGCGTACTTGCGTGCGTGCATTCGTACGTGCGTACCGGCATGCGTGCATTCGTACGTGCGTACCGGCGTGCGTTCGTGCGTGCGTACGTGCGTACCGGCTTGCATTCGTGCGTGTGTGCATGCGTGCGTGTGTGCGTTCATGCGTGTGTGTGTGTGACACGTCGCATTGACCAGTGTCATATTGCAGGAAATAAACGAGGAAGCCGTTTTGTGTGTCCCCACATTGTCATTATGATGTTGATTACATAATATGATATAGCAATAAAGCAATAATAATATAGCAGTAAGTACACAAGGAAAGAGACTCACATATCTAGTGTGCGCGTGTACATACGAAAATGCGCACAGACACATACACGCGACCTTCGCGGTTGTGCACGTGAGTGGGTGAGTACGAGCGTGCATGCGTGCGTGCGTACGTGCGTGCATGCGTACGTGCATGCGTACGTACGTGCGTGCGTGCGTCCATGTGAACGTGTGTGCGTGCATGCGAACGTGTGTGCGTATGTGCGTGCGTACGTGGGCGCGTGCGTACATGCGTACGTGCGTACATGCGTACGTGCGTACATGCGTACGTGCGTGCGTGCATGCGTACGCGCGTGCGTGCGTACGTGCGTGCGTGCGTGCGTACGTGCATGCGTGTGTACGTGCGTGCGTACGTGCATGCGTACGTGCGTACGTGCATGCGTTCGTGCGTACGTGCGTGCGTGCGTACCTACGTGGATGCGTACGTACGTACCTACGTGGATGCGTACGTGCGTACGTGCGTGCGTGCATGCGTGCATGCGTACGCGTGTGCGAGCGTGCGTACGTGCGTGCGTACGTGCATGCGTACGTGCGTACGTGAATGCGTTCGTGCGTACGTCCGTGCGTGCGTACCTACGTGGATGCGTACGTGCGTACCTACGTGGATGCGTACGTTCGTACGTGCGTGCGTGCATGCGTGCATGCGTACGCGTGTGCGAGCGTGCGTACGTGCGTACGTGCCTGCGTGCGTGCGTGCGTACATGCGTGCGTACGTGCGTGTGTACGTTCGTGCATGCGTACGTGCGTGCATGCGTACGTACGTGCGTGCATGCGTACGTGCGTGCATGCGTGTGTGCGTGCGTGCGTGCATGCGTACGTGCGTGCGTGCATGCGTACGTGCGTGCGTACGTGCTTACGTGCATGCGTGCATGCGTTCATGCGTACGTGCGTGCGTGCATGCGTACGTGCGTGCGTGCATGCGTACGTGCGTGCGTTTATGCGTACGAGCGTGCGTTTATGCGTACGAGCATGCGTACGTGCGTGCATGCGTACGTGCGTGCGCGCATGCATACGACGTGCGTGCTCGATGCGTACGAAGTGCGTCCGTGCATGCGTGCATGCGTACGCGTGTGCGAGCGTTCGTACGTGCGTGCGTGCATTCGTACGTGCGTACCGGCATGCGTGCCTTCGTACGTGCGTACCGGCATGCGTTCGTGCGTGTGTGCGTGCATGCGTGTGTGTGTGACACGTCGCATTGACCAGTGTCATACTGTAGGAAATAAACGAGGAAGCCGTTTTGTGTGTCTCCACATTGTCATTATGATGTTGATTACATAATAATAAAAAATTAGGATATAGCAAAAAAGCAATAATAATATAGCAATAAGTACACAAGGAAAGAGACTCACATATCTAGTGTGCGCGTGTACATACGCAAGCGCGCGCAGACACATACAGGCGACCTGCGCGGTTCTGCACGTGAGTGGGTGAGTACGTGCGTGCGTGCGTACGTGCGTGCTCACCCACTCACGTGCACAAACGCACAGGTCGTGCGTGCGTACGTGCGTACGTGCGTGCGTACGTGCGTGCGTGCGTGCATGCGTACATACGTGCGTACGTGCGTGCGTACGTTCGTGCATGCGTACGTGCGTGCATGCGTACGTACGTGCGTGAATGCGTACGTGCGTGCATGCGTACGTGCGTGCATGCGTACGTGCGTGCATGCGTGCGTGCATGCGTACGGGCGTACATGCGTATGAGCGTGCGTGCGTACGTGCGTGCATGCGTACGTGCGTGCATGCGTGCGTACGTGCGTGCATGCGTGCGTGCGTGCGTGCATGCGTACGGCCGTGCGTGCGTACGTGCGTGCATGCATGCGTGCGTGCGTGCGTTCATGCGTACGTGCGTGTGTGCATGCGTACGCGCGTGCGTGCATGCGTACGTGCGTGCGTGCATGTGTACGTGTGTGCGTACGTGCGTGCGTACGTGTGTGCGTACGTGCGTACGTGCGTGCGTGCGTATGTGCGTGCCTGCGTGCGTGCGTGCGTGCATTCGTACGTGCGTAGCGGCATGCGTGCATTCGTACGTGCGTACCGGCATGCGTTCGTGCGTGCGTACATGCGTGCGTGTGTGCGTGCATGCGTGTGTGTGTGTGTGTGACACGTCGCATTGCCCAGTGTCATACTGTAGGAAATAAACGGGGAAGCTGTTTTGTGTGTTCCCACATTGTCATTATGATGTTGATTACACAATATGATATAGCAATAAAGCAATAATAATATAGCAATAAGTACACAAGGAAAGAGACTCACATATCTAGTGTGCGCGTGGACATACGCAAGCGCGCACAGACACATACACGCGACCTGCGAGTTTGTGCACGTGAGTGGGTGAGTACGTGCGTGCGTGCGTGCGTGCGTGCGTGCGTGCGTGCGTGCGTACGTGCGTGCGTACGTGCATGCGTCCGTGCGTGCGTGCTCACACACTCACGTGCACAAACGCACAGGTCGTGCGTGCGTAGGTGCGTGCGTACGTGCGTGCGTGAGGGCGTGCATGCGTACATGCGTGCGTGCGTGCGTGCGTGCGTAGTTCGTGCATGCGTACGTGCGTGCATACGTACGTACGTGCGTGCCTGCGTGCGTGCGTACATGTGTGCGCGCATGCGTACGTGCGTGCGTTTGTGCGTGCATGCGTACGTGCGTGCGTGCGTACGTGCGTGCGTACGTACCTGCGTGCGTGCGCGCAAGCGTACGACGTGCGTGCATACATGCGTACGTTTGTGCGTGCATGCGTACGTGCATTCGTGCGTGCGTGCCGGCATGCGTTCGTTCGTGCGTACATGCGTGCGTGCGTGCGTGTGTACATGCATGCGTGTGTGTGTGCGTGCATGCATGTGTGTGACACGTGGCATTGACCAGTGTCATACTGTAGGAAATACACGAGGAAGCCGTTTTGCGTGTCGCCACATTAACAATTATGATGTTGATTACATAATATGATATAGCAATAAAGCAATAATAATATAGCAATAAGTACACAAGGAAAGAGACTCACATATCTAGTGTGCGCGTGTACATACGCAAGCGCTTACAGACATATACAAGCGACCTGCGCGTTTGTGCACGTTAGTGGGTGAGTGGGTGAGTGCGTGCGCGCGCGCGTGTTTGCGCGTGAGTGTGGGTGCACGCTTTCGTATGTACATGCGTGCGTGTATGTATGCGCGCACACACGCTTGTATGTGTAGGCCCTACTCTAGATACTTAATTCCCTCTCCTTGAGTACTCGCTATATTATTACCTCCGCTAAAGAGGTTATGTTTTCGCCCCTGTTAGATTTTGTGTTGGTTTGTTGGCATGTCTGTCAACCGGATATCTCAAAAAGTTACGGACGGATTTTGATTAAATATTTTGGCCGGGTTGGTCTTGGAACAAAATATTAACCAATTAATCAGATAATCAATCGATTAGATTTTGGTTGGTCTTTTTTTAATAATTTTTTTGTGGGGAATTTTTCTGGATCTTTTTTCAAATTTCTGAAATTTTCATCAAACTATATTGGGTGTACCAGCAAGATGGAGTGGACTGTTCCGCTGTGGCCGAGGTTTGCTATCTCCGATTGCTCTTGTATGTATATGTAATAGTAACGTAATGGATGTGTTAGCATCGATAGGATGATCTGCTGTGAACGCCATTCTGCTATAGTCTGACGAGGAGTCGTTCGAAGTCTCGCAATTAAAATATCCGACACTTTCATTCCTATACTTTTATATTTCTATGTTATATATATATATAGCTCTATACTCCGCTCGAAACTTTTGCCAGCTCTATGATGCGAATTTCTACAAAGTAGTCGGATCCCGTTTCATAAACAGAAAATGGTAGACCGGTCACCATGGCTACGCCACTTGGCGGAATAGCACAATTACACGACAAGACCAATGTAACTTAATGTAACCTAATGCATTCTAGACGTCCGCAGGGCATCATTTCCTGCGTGCATAATGCAAGTTAGTGCACTCTATTGCCAAATTTTACAGAAACAAATTCAAAATAAGGCCTTTTCTAGAGTCGTAACAGTGCAACGGCGAACAATTTGCGGAAAGTTAATGTTGTATGGCATGTATGCCCCCTTATAATTGGATGGGTGTGTGCAGATTATAGCGTGCGCGCGTGACTCTGTTGGCTGTCACATGCGCCGCGATTTAAACACATAGCACTGCAGCTGTTATCATGAGCTTATGGTTAACTCATTATACATATATATGTATTATTTCCTCAACGAACATAGAGCCATGCCGCTATTCACTAGGGAAGCACTATTATATTATTTTATATAGCACGCCTCATAGCGTGAATGTCTGTGTATGTGTGCCCATGGCGACGCCTTGAACGACACAGTCCGCGCAATTACACAGTGCCTTGCAATAGTGTGTTGCCATGACGCTGCTATTGCCATCTGTCAGCGTGTTGGCACGCGCGCACGTACCAGCACCGCTGGCCGCCGATATTCCTGACATGCGGTATAGCGACTCCGCTCGCCGCTGTCACACCACGACGCCAGCATTAATGGCTTCCAGATTCAATTAATCATGATCGCGCTCTTGCATCAGATTTTTCTGAATGAGCCACGAGGTTCTTTTAATTCGTACGTATCTGAAAATCCTTTCATCTCCGTGAGAACTATAGATGTGCGGATTTCCATTCGTAACGCAAATTGAGATCGTTTTACCAAGCGCTGAAGATCCGCTGGAATGGGATAAATGGGACAGGTGCCGGTGTCTAGTTTTTGGAGAAAAAATGAAATCGTATGCCAAATAACTGTAAATGACTGTTAAATAAATTTTGAACAAAATTATTACTTTACGGCCATTTTGTTTGGGACGAATCCGTCTGATCCGGATCACTTGATCCTGATCTGCCCAAACAAACGCAAATTTACTTCCAACAGATCACGTTTCGCTGTGACCAATCACATGATATGGTCGATGGTACATGACATGAAGCAAGCAGTTGTTAGTTGGGTCGTACGCCACCATATTGGATCCCCTTCGAATCAAGCACGTCAGCAGATTTAGAAATCTGTGATTGGGATCACTGATCGGCACAAACAAACGCGCAGGATCACTGGATCCATGTGATCACTGGTCAGGATCATATGATCCGCCCAAACAAACACGCAGGGTTACTGGATCCGTGTGATCAATGGTCAGGATCATATGATCCGCCCAAACAAACACGCAGGATCACTGGATCCGTGTGATCACTGGTCAGGATCATATGATTCGTCCAAACAAACGCGCAGGATCACTGGATCCGTGTGATCACTGGTCAGGATCATATGATCCACCCAAACAAACGCGCAGAATCACTGGATTCGTGTGATCACTGGTCAGGATTATATAAACCGCCCAAACAAACGCGCAGGATCACTGGATCCGTGTGATCACTGGTCAAGATTATATAAACCGCCCAAACAAACGCGCAGGATCACGGGATCCGTGTGACAAACAAACGCGCAGGATCACTGGATCCGTGTGATCCTTGATTAGTATCATATGATCCGCTCAAACAAACGCGCAGGATCACTGGATCCGTGTGATCAGGATCATATGATCTGCCAAAACAAACGTGTCCTTAGTCATCCTATTGTAGGGCCTGACTTTGATATTGCCTGGCTTATTTCATAAAATTCTGTGTAGGTAATTTCTGCCAAGTATTTTACAACAACAATGTTTTGATATATTAACTTTTTCGTTAGAAGGTTTAAAACATGTTAACCGTTTTACTGTAAGAGAGGGTAGAGAACGAGACTTAGGCAGTGAACGGGGAGTGAGATGGAGTGGGAGATACAAGAAGTGGGAAAATCTTAATTTTTTACTACAACAATTTACTAGTACAAGCAAGTAGCTGGAGCGAAGGGGATACATGGTTTAGAGCTAGTACGGCCACAGACACAGACGTCGCCGCAGAAATTTATGCAGAAACTACGTACAGCATAATATATATATATATATATATATTGCTATAGAGGTCACAGCTAGACGCACGCGCGCACATGTTTGTCAAGGGTGGAGATGAAGAGCACACAAATAGATCTAGGAACTTAGAAAATACAAGATTTGGTATGTTTCCGTGTGTCGTCGAGCAGAGTGCCCCCTACGTGGAGGACCACTCACCCACTGGAACGCCTACACTATCATACAGAATGGACTTTTACTCAGAACAAATTTTCTTCGTGTGAAATTAAGGTCACGCTATTCACGTTTCGTACGTGGTACGTACGATACGCGTTCGAAACTGAGTTCTGAGGTACGTTTGAACGCGATACCAGGCGTGCATTGATATTAGATACGGTAAAGCCCCGGTCACAACGGGTCGTACGAAATTTTGTCGTACAAAATATTTGTCGTGGCCAGATCTTACAACATGCCCGAAATGTATTTCGAGTGGTCACAAGGGCTACGACACATCAAAGATGGTTTGGCGATGAGGACGCGATAGAAAAAAAAGATATGTCGTGGTTATGTCGTGGGTGTGTCGCAAGTCAGTTTCACGTCAGTCGTGAGTTGTTGGGCATTGTCGGGGGGCTGTTTTTCACGTGAACAGGTTGTGGTTCACTCGTGGGATGCACGTGCTGCAGTCGTGCGACTGGCGCACAACCGTTGTGGGTCATTCGTGGGTCACTCGTGGGTCACTCGTGGGTCACTCGCGCGTCCGTCTCCCGACTATATAACGAGGCCCGGTCTGTTACCTGCCATTTGCTGCAGAGATTTTCCAGTGGATACATCGAAGTTCTGCCCGAATTTTTAACATTTGTCACTTTATTTAATCAAAGTTAGTATCCAGGATGCCTCTCAAGAAGAAAACCAACAAGAGAAAGGTGGTAAGCCTAGCAGTTGGCCCTTGGTGATGCGAGGGGCGACACTCAGCAACAGCTCGTGAAACATGCCTGCCAACCCCACGAAGTCACCGACAGATTCCCGCTCCAACTCTTGCATCAGAGTACCCAACATCAGCCCAAACATCAGGCGCCGCTCGATCCACGGCCAATCCCACCAACGTCGGGGGTTTCGCCGGTTCCTGCGCTGCTCCCGGACCCGGATCAACGCCAACAGCACTATATTATGCTCGTGCTGGAGTTCCTCCAGACGCCCCCTCAGCAGGGCCACGCGTAGTCGCTCAGGTGGAATAGCCATCCTCTTTCAGCGCCGACAGGCAGTTTTTAATTCCAAGCGTTCATTCGCCCGAGCTATATACCTCTCAAAAACGAAAATATGTTGCAAGACTAACGCAAGACTAACGCATGACAGACTTGCAATGTTGTGCGAGCCTCTTACGAAATATAATATTTGTGAGGCAATCTTGCAACTGTCTCACGACTGTCCTGCGACAGCCGTGAGACAGTTGTAGGACAGTCGTGCGATAGTCGTAAGATTGTTTGACTAAAAAAATTTCTTCTGGTACCCACGACAAGATATTTATCGCACGACAGTCGCAAGACTGTCGCAAGACTGTTGTAGGACAGACTCACAAAAACCAGAAGACATAGATACCACAACAAAAAATCGTGCAACAAAAAAGGTGCATGTTCAATTCATGTGGCAAGTCGATGCCACAATGCTCAAAATTTCGTAGGACTGTCTTGCGACGACCCCCGATGACCCACGAGTTGCCCAAATTTTCTGTCGTGTCGTTGCACAAATGAGTCGTGGGCTCGTTGTGACCAGGGCTAAACAGTTTCTACACACGACGACACGACGTAACGGTTAGACACGAGAGAATGTAACATGTATACAGTTATGTATATTGCTTATCGGATGCATTCGCCTGGTTTGGTTGGACACCCTTGGTGTGATCCAGCATATAGATCCTATTAGACAGTATAATAGGATCTTTATGTGATCCAGCAGCAGCCAATAGCAGCGCATCTTTGAAGTCTACTATTAGCAAGCGGTTGTCTATTCAAGCAGATAGTTTTGAACATGTCATTAAAACGCAACGATAAATCTTCTGTCTAGAGTATTAACTCTCTTTTCTACGCACTGGAACGCATCACAAATCTCACCTAAAGCATGCAGCACACCTCACCATTTTCGTTACTCGTACAGGCAATTTTCGTGGTCGGCAATTTTTGTGGCCTTTGCCGCGTCACAGCACACGTTACCACTGAGTGGTGACGTGTGCTGTTGACGGCAATTTTTGTTGCCAGATGTTGTAGCTTTAACCCATTCATATACAGTTATCAAATAAAGGAAATATATAAATTTTATCAACATTTCTGTTACTTAGGTCTAGGGGCCCTATATTTGTATATTTGTATTTTTGTATGTTTGTATAATTATTTGTATATTTGTATATTTGTAATATATAAATTTATCAACATTTATGTTACTTAGGCCTAGGGGCCCTATATTTGTATATTTGTATTTTTGTATGTTTGTATATTTGTATATTTGTATATTTGTATATTTGTATTTGCCCATTTTGAAATCATCTGACGGCAGCGCTAATTTTGATTGGTCTGCGAGTGATTTTGTTGCCGATTGCCGTGGTGGCTTGGCGCACACTTCACCACAAGTTGCCACCACGAGCAATTTTCGTGGTGAGAAATCAAACCGGTTTGATTCTCGGCAACTCGTGGTCACCACTAAATTTCCGTGGTGAGTGGTCGTTGCCGCACACTTGGGCCATTTTTGTGACGACCACGAAAATTGCTTGTACGACGAGCAACGAAAATGGTGAAGTGCGCTGCATGCTTCTAGATTAGATGCTTAGATGCTTAGATGTTAGATGCTTAGATTTCCAAAAATTGTGGCGGGCCCGATTGTCTAGATAAGGGGCAGGCGGACAGCTGTCCCATAGATAACGGAGAAAAATCAAAAGTATCCTTCATAAATTCACGTAACCCTCAAATAAATGCAATAAATAATAGGACAGAATTATTCATTCAGTCCATTCTTATCTTACACGTGGTTGCTATATTTTCCAAAAAGGTACAATAATATTCCCTCGTAATGAAAATTTCCCAATTAGGTCAAGAAATCGTGCTCCACTGGATATTTGATTAGGCTACGGTCATGCCCTTCATCAGTAGCTACCAAGGTCGTGGCTGCTATAGCAATGCATATCCCAGTACATGACGTGAACAAGTTTCCCTCTTCTCTCTCGCTAGCTCCACCGTCAGTAATTTAATGAATGCATGTATAATAGATAGGCAATGCGATATGAAATCGTTCTCTTCTCGTCGGGTAACTTAACGTGAGCTAGCATCGCGATCTACCCGCCACTCGGATCGAGTCGTCAGCACGTGTACAACCGTCGTACCGCCACGGCAACAGCCGAGAGCAAATCGTTAGACACGGATAATGGCGTGCCCTTGTTCCAGCGACAGCTGCGACGTTTGCTTTGCCTGACTTTTTGGTAACCCGAAGAGACGCAATTGATTGGAAGGTGATGAGGTTTTACCGAGCGATCGAAATGCCTGACACATTTAACTCTCCTGCCGCGTCTCCCCGCTGAAACATTGAGAGACAGTGCACACGCCGAGCATTTACTTTATCTATGTAACTGCTAGAGGACTACGAGAGGCTAGAGAAGAAGTTCTATTAAATAATTAAAATTTGCTGGAATTGTTTCGTCGTCGTTGTTGAAAAGAGGCCGCGCGACGACAGTCACGCGTATTGGCTATAAGAGAAAAGTGAATAAAAACAAATGTGTTCAATTTGTTGAATTTTGTAAACAAAACTCGTTATGATTCACACTTGATTGTAACGAAAAAAAGCTTGCCGCGTGGCTACCGACTCCGATAACATCGATATTTATCGCGTTTGATTTAGATGGGAGTCCATACGCACCTAGCTGCACTGACATTTCAGACCAACAGTCACCAATCGGGTCCCTCATACGCGCAGACGTTACCGGGGCTACCATGGCCACGCTGCACACGTGCACGTTATACCAGTCGTTGGGTGATCGATCATGTGCGTGTATTTCAGCTGAGCGAATACTCGGATCGGTAGTGTGAGACCGACGATTGATTCTTTAGCACGAAATATTTTTTGTGTGTGAAATTATATTTGTTGAGAACTTATCACCTGTTTGTTCACTGCTGATAATATTAGTAATCGCCTACTGTTTTACTGATGGAGTACGCCACAATGTGGCCTTCTTCGTAAAGGTATTTTGTAATTTTATTAGTTTGACGTAGGCCCTAGTATTCCACAATTTTATATTAGTAATATATAGAAGTTTCTGTGGTCCAGATAAATTTCTTATTATTATTGCAGGACTGTCTTTACGTAATGCTTCATATTACGAAGTTGTTAGCCACTTGTATTGACGCGACATGTGTGGAAGATTTGTTACGGAAATTATTCTGATGAATAATTGTTGTATAATTGTTGCGTTAATTTGATTTTGCACCCATTTGTATTTATACATGACATGTAAACATTCTTTAAGTGATCTGTGCGCGATTGGTAACCTACGTGGTCCGCAGTCGCAAATGTAGAAGCAAAGTTGAATTTTTATTTGTAAAACTATCACTTGAAAATGAAACGTATATGACTTTTTTACTGATGGTTTTGCATGCGTTGTCCAAACTTTAAAAATTTCTTTTCATAGAACTAATGTCTTTTATCTTACTTGCATCTAATTTCCTATTAGAAAATATACCACCTGGAAAACTTTTAAATGCGTTTAAATTAAAATGAACTTTGTTGCGCATGAAAACAATTCCTTATTCAATCATAATGTATTACAAAAATAAAATGACAGCGACATGATAATTATTGTCTTCATTAAAATATCTTTACACGTCATCGAGTCACTTCTCGCACAATCAAGAAGCTTTGTTTATTTGTACGAACTACCAACCTTATTATATCCAAGTTATATTAATATTATTAAGTCCAATAGACGAGTCGTTTTTAGAAACACGTACCTCATTACTAAGTGATAAGCTGGTGACATTTGATTAGTAGCAAAAACACTAACACGCACCGTATCCATGGGTAACATTGATCATTGCATTGATGCACAAATGTTTACGCTGGGTGAAGCGCGCAATCACTCTGTCGGCTACCCAGGGCTTGTTACCACCGCCTACCTTTACAGCTTCGCCAAGTTCCATCAAGACTTGGAGAGTAGAAACCTACTGAAGCCCTGTGAGTGACGGAGTCAAGGCGGAGAGAGGTAGAAGTGTCTCCTTCCACGGGCGAACTCCTTTAACATGCTTTACTTCGTGCTATTGCTGGTGAGTAACAAGAGAATTGATGCTTCGGCTAGTGTAGAGTATGCTACAAACCATGAATTTTAATATTACACGGTATTTTTTTTCAATTCAAATTTTTTTTATTAGCACAAGGGAACGAAATAGAAAGCTAGCGGATAGAGGGGCAGAAAGGGAAAAGATGGAGTAAGAAAAATAAAGACAATGAAAAACAAATATATATAGAGAGAAATCATTGAAAGAGAGCGTGAACGAGAAGTGAGAGATTAACTGGGATGAGACCAAGAAAGAGAGGACGATCGAGTGAAATAGAGAGAGAGAGAGAGAGAGAGAGAGAGAGAGAGAGAGAGAGAGAGAGAGAGAGAGAGAGAGAGAGAGAGAGAGAGAGAGAGAGAGAGAGAGAGAGAAAGAGAAAGAGAGAGAGAGAGAGAGAGAGATAGAGAGAGAGAGAGAGAAGGGTGGCAAGCGACAGACAACGTTTGAGATGTATAGAGACCGAAATATAAAGGCACTGTATATTAATGGGAAGAACAAACGCAAACCTACTTCAGGCTTTTATATGACGAGGTTTAAACATGTGATTAATAATATATTAATATATTTGAGTAGTGTTTGAATAATTACGGTCGCGTTTAGTCTGGAGTAACTTTTCTGGCTCATGGGCAACTTATAGAACCATGACGTAGCTATCTAATTTATTTAATTAGAACAAAATTTCAGTAATGCAAAAAAAAGTCTTGTGAGTGTTATATAAAGCATTATATAAAGTAATTGCCAAGTATTTCACAAAAAATCTTATGATTATAGTAAACTATTGTTTTCGCAGGCTTTACTCCCAGCCGGATCAACTCCTGGTATGTAACAATGCAATAATTACAAATACATGCATTTTTTATATATTTTTCTTTATGTTATACCAGTATATTTCAAAGGATATTATACCAATATACCATATTCCTACGTCGATAAGGCTTCGTTTCAACAGATGCTGCTTTTTGTATGTATGCATGTATTGGTGCGTTTCCAGCATCGCAGACGTAAACGCGCTGTGAGTGATACACGCGCTCCTCACCTCCGTTACTTCTCCATCGACTTGTTTCTTTATTTATCCTGTCTAGCTATCGAATCTCTCGGTTGCTATGACGACGACACGGCCGCTCCCATCTTTATTCCGGCGGGAGTAGTCAACGAGACGATAATGACAGGCTCGCTCTGCTCGGACTCGTGCGGCGGGCAAGGCTTCTCCTACGCCGCAGTAAACACCGGCACGTTGTGCCTCTGCAGCGCTGTTGACCCGACCACCCTGACCCTGACGACCAACTGTAACATGACATGCTTGGGCGACCCGGCAGAGACGTGCGGTGGCGTGGAGCAGGCCGTCACGGCGTTCGCTGCTCTAACCGCGCTACCGCCGTTCCACATCACCATATCACCGGCGACGGGAACCACATCACAGCAGTTCGTCATCAGTGCAGTAATAACCAGCGGCGAGTCATTCGAAATGCTGTTTAAAGTGGATTTTGGGGATGGTTTCGGGCCGACGGACTTCTTGTCAACGGATTCGTACAACAAGAGATACGCGGTGCCAGGCACGTACATCATCACCGCGTACGGCGCGCACTCACCGGTACCTGGGCAGGTAATGCACGTGCAAAGATGCATCAGGCCATTTTTTGATTGTGTTTAATAAACGCAGCTCTTCATCAAGAGATCCCTGTCCACTGTATGAGCCGTATACTATATGTCTGCGATAAATGCTCCCTTTCCCCTATGCTTATACGGGGCCGCTCTATATCTTTCTCCCCGTTATATAAAACGGGGCCGCTCTTGGAAAGCGGCTTCAGACACCTACACCTACACCACACCTTTACAGACTTACTACATCTTAATCAACTTCTTCCGATGATAGGGGCCTCTCCTGGGAAATGATTTTAAGCCCATGCACCAATAACTAATAGCAAGACATAATATAGACTTGCACTAAAACGTCCAGGAGGGATGGTGCTGGTAGTTATACTTTCTAGTGAATGGAAGAGTGTTGGATCTCATTGTCCGTCAACCATTTTCCGTTTCAGGCGAATAGAGTGTTTGCTTACTTGACTGTCACGCACGACACGTGGGGAATCGTACTCGATGACTGTCCCAACGTAGTCATAACCGGCGAGATATTTGAGTGTGACATTATTCTAAAGGAGGGCGTGGCACCCCTAACAATGGATGTCGCTCTTGGAACATTAAGTGAAAGAGCGATTCCGTTTGCAGGTAATACAGTCTCACCTCTCAAAAATCTCTCACTGCACAACTGAGCCCAATAAGAAAAAACACGTTTATAAATATATATAAAACTAGTGAGGGTACGTGTTCCCTATGCCAGGAAACGATGCAATCTTTAGCTAATCAAAAGAAAGTAACGCTAACACCGCGTAGCCCCTTCACTGGAATAGACAATAAACATCCACGCTACTTTTTTTTATAGATTTATCGAAATCTAATACCGAATTATTTATTATTATTCAGAAACATTACACGTGTATTTGTAACGTTATGTTTACATTTTCGCTTAATTCCTAGTATTATAGTTGCCACGGTTAAATCGTCCAAACACTGTTAAAAGGTTTATTGCGAGCTGACGTCGTAGATATGTAAGACATTCCCCAATAGATAGGTTCACTAGCGCTGCAGACATTTGTGACCAAAGCAAGATCGCACTCCCTTTGGTTTGCAGAACCTGGAAAAGTATCTGCCGGTAAGGCGGTTCACACATACGTAACACCTGCTAGTACAAGCGCCATGAACGTGATCATGCCAAGTTCTTCTTTCTCTTGTGGTGGAATTATCATGGCATATGAAATGTCTGTGGCAGTGGCAGCAACCATCACCGTAGTGGTACGCATATTTCCATTGCATACTTTAAAGCAGTGTCTCATTCAAATACCCGTATGGCTATTTTCTAATCTCTCAATTCAAGGTTCTTTTTAATGGCTAGTAGAGTTAGACGGTTAACAATAAGTAAACAGGCAGAACTGAAAATCTTGTCGAATTCCTGTTTTAAAAGCAACGAATCACACAAAAATACAAACGCTATCTCTTATGTGTATTTCTTTTCAAACGACATACATTTAAACCTATATGTAATATTATATACTATATATGTATATATACATATATGTGTATATACATAATAC
>NW_014577360.1:248429-251325 GCF_000485595.1 Priapulus caudatus
TGTGTGTGTGTGTGTGTGTGTGTGTGTGTGTGTGTGTGTGTGTGTGTGTGTGTGTGTGTGTGTGTGTGTGTGTGTGATATATATTATACCACTACGTAAGAGTTTGTAGGATCCATCTAAGCAAACTGTTCAAATTAAAAACACGCAACATTGGATTAGAGCGACGCAAACCTTCGCGAACGATTGTTTGCGAGCATGTAGCGCAGCCCTGCGTTCTAGATCTTCTCCCGCTGTGCACGCAGATTCTCCGGCCGCGCTGCGTGAGATATTGCAGCGTCACACAGAGCTGCTGCGACGGCACACAGGTGGCGCACTACGACGTTATAGGCTCGTTCGACGCCGTTGCGACCGGAAGTTACCAATCCGAGTACATCGACAGTGATATAGAAGTCGCTGCCGGCGACATCATCGGATGGACATCAGGCACAGGTAAGCTCTACGCCGCGCGTGCGCGCACATGTGTACACCTGCCGAGAGACGTAGCGGGAAAATGCGCCGGCACCCGCTAACCCTCTCGCTGCGTCTACTTGACTACGAGTGAGTAGACGACACTTCATAGTGAGTTTCATAGCTTAGAGTCTAGATAAGACTGTCCGTCAATTCTGTGTAGCTCACGGCGTGCGCCTGTGATTGTGAAGTCACAGCGCCTGTAACACGGCGTCTGCGATGATTGTGTAGGAACCGTGCTGCAGTACGAGGCAGCCGACGGTGCCGTCGATCAGACGTTTGGCGGCAGCGTCACCGCTATCTACGACGTCGTCACGGTGGCCGACATGACGCCGACGACACTAGCGTCAATGTTGAGAGTTATCGCAGCGACCACCGCGGGCGTCGACGTGCAACACATGTTTCCGAGTGAGGCGAGTAACACATTGAGTGTCGGCGTTAACTCTGCCGCATTGACCGACACCAAGACCGTCGTCTCCATGGACGGCGTGAACTTTGCTGTTGCAAATACCCTGACTGTCAACGGCAGCCTCGCCCTACCTATAGATGAGGCGAGCACTATCGTTTTGAATAAGATATCAGGTAAGTTGGCGCCTCAATCCGGCTGCATATGTAACGCGGTGTAATTATATTATTCATGCATCGTGTCATACAATAAAGTTTCTTTGGAGATTATTCTATCAATAACCGCGTTCTTGTAATTTTGCGGATATATTGTTTTCAGGGATCATCGACACTGTGATATTCGGCAGCTATGGTGACAAATTTAGCACCGTAACGGGGGAATTTTACCTTGTGCACACGTACACATCACTAGGCGTCAATGAATTGTCCATCACCGGTCAAAACTTCGTTAGTACTATGTGCGTCATCATTGATGTCGTAGTTAAAGAACGCTTAACAGAAATCACATTCACGGACGTTACTACCATGACTGACGTGTACGTGAGCATTCCCTACGTAATACCGACTGGCACTAATTTCATGTGCTCGTGGAACATGGATTACGACAGCACTGTCTTTGATTCTATATACGTGACGACCGATGAAGTACTGGACGCCGACCTTAGAAGTGGCATATTCGATCAGCACATGTACCCTATTCCTGGCGTGTACACGGTTTACGTCGAGTGCGGTAATGAATTGGGAGACGGGCCGTATACGTACACCGCCACAGCGACGATAGAGGAGCCTATAAATGGTCTCTGGTTAGTGACACCGTCGGCTGCCCTTGGTAGTGCTAGTAGCATGATCATATTCAGCTTTAGAGGCACAGCAGCAACAGTCACCCTAACACTGGACGGCGTACTAAAGGACGGAACTTTAACATACGATGCATCTGGCGTCGCAACAGCATCCTATCCGTTGGCGACCCAGACTGTTACCGGTACCTTTTCCCTTGTGTTCACGGCGACCAATCAAATCAATAGTGCTTTTATTACTCAAAGTTTTTCGATTGAGTATCCAATAACGAACATTGTTGAAACTCTTGAGGATTTGAATGGGAATCGATTGACCTCGGGTGACGTCATCGGCCTAGATACAACCGTCGTGGTCAACGTTGACCTGGCAGGGTCAGCAGTGACGACTATCGTCAACTTCGGCAACGGAGTGTCCTTCGTGAATCAAGACAGCTCTTCTGAGCTGTACTCATCGCACGGACCGCTACAGTTTATGAGCGACTATACGGCGGAGGGTTCCTACACGATAGCGGTAACGGCAACGAGCCCCGTAACGGGCTTGCCGACGACGAATCTCTACACGCTCACCGTGAGGCGCATCGAAATCCTCGACTACTCATTCGCATGTAAACCACTGATCCCCAATCCTCCCCAAGTCACCGAGCAGTGCGGCATGGTACCGAACCAATTCTCGATTGATGTACCGATAGTCGTCGTGCTGACGGCAACAGGTATGCAATCGCAATCACGCGACTCTGTTTGTCATTTTAATGGAATAAGGAAGACCGACCGATAAATTGCTTTTGATCAGATTTAGTTAGTTATTTAGGTTGCCGTATTGGCAGTACGCATGCACCAATTATCACACGCTCAAAAATTGCATTTATACAACAGCATAACTAAATTATTTGATTTATCTACAGCCACTGCGGACACATTCACTGTGAAGTACACGGATCTAAGTGTGCCTTCCACCACGGAGGTATCTGGCATCAATGTCGAAAAGATCAGTGCAAGTGCCGATCAAATCGTCTATCATATCATAATGCCATTCACAGAGGTAGGCACTACAATTAATTTTGGTAGCCGTTTTCGTTTTAAACAATAAAGAGCAGTGTGGGGGTCAGTTCTTATTCTTTGCTATTAGATATAACTGATCCACGCGCTCGCTAGTTGAATGATAGAATGAGTGAAAAAGTGTTATAGGCTATGAGCCAAGGGGGTTGGTCGGTACCATACAGATGGAGTAAGGCTCATTGTGATTTTTA
>NW_014577360.1:251335-291560 GCF_000485595.1 Priapulus caudatus
AACAGAAGGACCGTACGATTCCTAACACGGGGCGGGGGTTCCAGGCGGTGTTTCCGGGCGTGTTATGTGTGGCAGAGTGTGTTCTGATATCCATTTATTTCACTGCGTTGTAGAATAGCGTTCTGCTATCACAGGTGTAGTGATTGCGTGTGCGGAGGATTCGCACTCCCCGAGTGCCTTCTTTCTAGTTTCATTTCATTTCATTGTCGTTTCTCACCAAATTTTGGTAATTTTATTATATAGAAGCTATACGAATCCGCGCCGCGCCTATATGTTTTTCGTAAGTTTGCGCAGTAGGAGAAACGTTACTATATATCGTTGGGGAACAGTGACTGATGTAACGTTGATTTTGAGTGTAATTTTGAAACTACACTAAACTAATCAAGTTTTCGTTATATTATTATTAATCAGCATATCCGATTAAAACAAACACATATATTTATAAACAAGTCGCAACTAAATGAGTAAGTTGCATCGATTACATAGTCTGTTTAGTCTTTACGGAAATGTCTGTAATTACTTTTTTCAATCCATTATTGTGATTTCATTGTTTGTTCATCTATTGTTAGCGTTTAGATATTTTTTTGTTTTCTTGTTTATTGTTGGTGTTATTGCTATTGCTTTCAGGATTAGTCAACACTGTGATATACGGCAACTTTGGCGACCGGTACAGCGGCGTGACTGACACATTTGTCCTTGTGCACACGTACACACGCCTAGGCATATCGACTTTAGACATCACCGCTCAGAACTTAATCAGTACCATGTGCGTTCAGCTTTCCATCAACGTTGTCAATAGTTTTTCGATTGAGTACCCAATAACGAACATTGTTGAAACTCTGACGGATTTGAATGGGAATCGATTGACCTCGGGTGACGTCATCGGCCTAGATACAACCGTCGTGGTCAACGTTGACCTGGCAGGGTCAGCAGTGACGACTATCGTCAACTTCGGCAACGGAGTGTCCTTCGTGAATCAAGACAGCTCTTCTGAGCTGTACTCATCGCACGGACCGCTACAGTTTATGAGCGACTATACGGCGGAGGGTTCCTACACGATAGCGGTAACGGCAACGAGCCCCGTAACGGGCTTGCCGACGACGAATCTCTACACGCTCACCGTGAGGCGCATCGAAATCATTGACTACTCATTCGCATGTAAACCACTGATCCCCAATCCTCCCCAAGTCACCGAGCAGTGCGGCATGGTACCGAACCAATTCTCGATTGATGTACCGATTGTCGTCGTGCTGACGGCAACAGGTATGCAATCGCACTCACGCGACTGTGTTCGTCATTTTATTGGAATAAGGAATACCAACCAATAAATTGCCTTTGATCAGATTTAGTTAGTTATTTAGGTTGTCGTATTGGCAGTACGCACGCGCCAATTATCACACGCTCAAAAATTTGCTCAATTTCGCTTACAACAGTCAACAGCATAACTAAATTGTTTGATTTATCTACAGCCACTGCGGACACATTCACTGTGAAGTACACGGATCTAAGTGTGCCTTCCACCATGGAGGTATCTGGCATCAATGTCGAAAAGATCAGTGCAAGTGCCGATCAAATCGTATATCATCTCATAATGCCATTCACAGAGGTAAACACTACAATTAATTTTGGTAGCCGTTTTCATGTAAAATAATAAAGAGCGATGGGGCGGTCAGTTCCTATTCTTTAATACTTGAAAATAACTGCTCCACGCGCTTGCTAGTGTGTGAGAGAGTGACAGAAAAACATGTTAGTGAGAACTAAAATTATTAAATATGGATTGGATAACAGTAAGATTTTCTCGAAACCGTTGCGGGATTCACTTTCGTGAAGTGGTGTTAGCTTGTAACCTTTAATCATTAAAAGTATGTCAAAGCAATAGTTTACTTCATTCAAACTCTAAATGCGTTCCTTTCTGTTCATTTCTGCACGCAGGTTGCCACGTACACTGATGTGTGTCTCGCTGTGATAACGCCATCGCTGCCAGACGTGACGCAGTGTGTCACAGAATTCTCCGACATCTCCCTCATCTCCAGTATCGTCGACGTCACGTTCGTTAGCACCGTTGACCTAACCGAGGTCAACACGCCGAAAGCGCTAGATCTGAACATCGGGCAGCTGGGCGACAACTCGTGCCTGCTGGTTGATGCCGGTGACGGCAGCAGCATCTACGTGTATGGTGACGTCACCGACTGCAATGATCTCATCTCTTACGGCTGCTTTACTCAGATAAACGGTACAATCTATCGGGAATGTAACAACAGTACAATTGTCCGCCGGGAGAAAACTTGCCCCCTCCCACTTAGCTACGGAACTGGTCACTAATAGCTGTGAGCCCGCCATGTTCTACCCTTCGAACGTTTGTAAGTGATCTCTGTTTTTACGATGCACGTATGTTGCACCACAAATTGTCGTCCCTGCACAAATTGTCGTCGACACACACACCACACATACGCACCCACACACCCACACATATGCACCCACACACGCACACGCACACAACAAAGGGAGCAAAAGTTTTCATGATGGAAATAAGCTTGATACAGCTACTCAACTCTACATTATGACGAGTCCAAATCACCGATTTCTTAGGTAAAGGCCGAGGCCTAGGACTAGAAGAGTTAGTGTCGACGCCGAGGCCGGCCTCGAGTCCCCCAACACTGATTATCATCATCATCATCATCATCACCATCATCGTCATCATCATCATCATCATCATCATCATCATGATGATCTTTGTAATCGTCATCTTCTGTAGCTTAAAGACCGACGACAATTTGTGCAAGCGGCGACAATTTGTGCAGTTAGGTCACTAATGGCTGTGAGCCCGCCATGTTCTACCCTTCGAACGTTTGTAAATGATATCTGTTTTTACGATGCACGTATCAACCGATCTCTCGGTCGGTCGCATTTCATCGGGTGAATGTTGGTGTAAACGCGTTCACAGCCGCCGCTCGACCTCGGAGGGCCGCACTACCGTTGGAAACGGCGCTCTCGCTTGAGCATATCTACACGAGTACGGGCGAGTTCACTGTTAAGGCGGAAGGATGCAACGCCGTCTCGTCGTCCATGGCAACCACCGTGACTTACATCACCGATCGCAACATTGACTGTCAGATGCCGGACGTAGGTTGATGTTCCCCGTTGCATGATGCTACCGTGTTTCGTGCAGTCGTTGATTGTTCAAGACAACACTCGCAACTGTTACTAGTAGCCATTACTAGATTTTAACATCTACCCAGTGGAACCTATGTCCGTGTGACTGGAAAGCAGTAGAAATGCTACAGTTCCATGATCCATCAGTCTCCTAAAATATAATTCTGTTAAAGGAGCAGTTATTGTCATTGTTGTTGTGATCTTTGACAGAATTTCAGGGAGATTGATTTTAATTTACGTTGAAAAACTCTCTCTGTATATGTATATATATATGTATATATATATATATATATATAAATCGCACTGCCGCTGTTTGTTAGTAATAATGTAGACTAACCATTATCCCTGTGTACAGTTGATATAATGTGATTTTATCGTAACGAGTGCCGTTCAGTTACTGACTAGTGTGACTAGATATTGTTTTTCCTTGCTTTCATCCTTTCAGGTAGCCATTGAACAGCCTAGCGTAACGATGTCCAATTTCTATGATGCTGAAAAATTGACGAGGAATCGTTTCAAGGAAATAATAGCGTCGTCCACAGTAAACTGTGCCGCAACGAAATCTAACATTCGCAGGTCTCCCCAAATAACCCGTGTACCCTAGTTTACTCTGACTAATTACTAATTACTAATTACTAATTACTAAATAACCAAATTACTCTGTCATCATAATTGCTTGTCGACTCTCTGATCCTCATACATATATTTAAATTGCGTTCATACATATTTACACAGTGATATAGTGTGTTCTGCTCGTGGCCTCACAAGCTAGAATTGTGGTCTTGAATATTGACTTAGGGTTCTTATATAGTTACACGGTAGTTTTACGTACTTACGTGCGCCGGCGGATCTCTTGTCAATGGAGTATCGTTGTTTTATGAGCTGACAACTCTTCATCAACGCATCGTAACGCGTTAATTGTGTGGTGTTGCTTTTGAACGAAGGTGGGACATCTACAGATTGGATCCTGCTGACGGCAGCGAGCTTGTGAGCGTAACGAACCAGGTTGCAGATGCTTATAACAAGTCATCAATCTTCATCGACAAGCGCACACTGCATATTGGCATCTACAAAGTTTGCTTTTCGGTAAGCTATAGTGGAATGCAGACTGATGTATACAATTGTTTACCTTGATAGTGAAACCGATACCGGATGCAAATACATACCCCAACAATGGGATGATCTCTATATTTGCACCGACAAAGGGCGCTAGAAATACTTGTAAAAGCTCATAGTGTACTGTTACTACGCTGTTAACACTATCACTGTAATACGTCACTTATATTTGCGGCTTGCACAATATAATGTTCTCGTGAGCATGCTTAAAGTGTTGACATATACGCAGAACCTAAAAAACAAAATGCTCAGAAGTGCACACAACCGCTTTAAACTGCACATATTGTTTTCATGATATGACATTTAACGGAATTAAAATTAAATACGATGATAATAGCGATTCTTGGGTCTCTAAAACTATTTTACTGTGGGTCGCTGGTGGTGACTACCCACACGCACTGAGGCTACCATCGGTAAGGCCAAACATGAGTTTATGCCTTTACGCTCTGCGTTATATATATTATATATATATATATATATATGTGTGTGTGTGTGTGTGTGTGTGTGTGTGTGTGTGTGTGTGTGTGTGTGGTGTGTGTGTTGTGTGGTGTGTGGCATGTGTGTGTGTGTGATGTGCGTGCGTGCGTGCGTGCGTGCGTGCGCGCTGCGCGCGCGCGTGTGTGGTGTGTGTGTGTGTGTGTGTAACCCTTAGAAATTTCAGCTTCCGACGCTGGACTAGATCTCTCACGATATATACTATCTGCGTTTACTTGTATAATAACGTGCAGGTGAAGATGGACTTGTCTTCGCTCGGAGTTTTCATGGATCTCTCCTCGACCATCTGCCATCACATTGAAATCATCCATTCAGACCTGCTTGTCTGTTCGTGGATAGATATGTCTGTTACTAAAACACTTGGCGGAGAGGCAGCATTAGATTTGGACCTGGAGCAATGTAGCTCTGATCCCGACGAGAATTTTACTGGTCTGACGGTGAGTGTCGGCTGCCTTGTCTGCGTACCGCGTAATTGTGATATTAATATGATTTCTTCGATTCTTATGTTCATCTCATTCATTTTCGATTAGCTGTAAACATAATGTGATTCTTCAGCTGCAACATTTATCAGTACTGACTACAGCGAGGTGACCAAACTTCTAGATAATTCCTAGACACGTATTGGATTTCGCTTATTTATCAGCGATCGCACAGCGTTTAACACCATGTCAGCATTGTTGCCGGAAGCGGCGTGAGAAACCTGCCGATAGTGGAATACCTTCATGCGTATCCTAGTGTGATGTTAACGGTGTGATATCAGTCAGGGCCTCGACGTTTAGATAGATTAACATTGAAGTTAGTTACTTGCCTCTTATAGGGACAGGTCTCCTACAACTACTGGTCTCGCCAAGTAAGTCCGATTGAAGAGGCATATCCACGCGACGCTGAAGGCATATTAGTTGATGTGGCACCAGAAACGTGAGGCCATATTATATTATCCTTAAAATAATAATATTAATAAATAAATAATAATATTATATTATCCTTAAAGGTGCCGTCACACCATAGCGATCACCAGTTGCGTATGGTTGCGAATAAGAAATAGTGGGCATAAGTTCCGAACGCACTCACGACGCAACTAATAGGTTTTATAGGTTTGAAGTACGCAACAAGCACGCAGGTGATCGCAGACAACACGGCAGAGTAAGTTCAGAAATTTGAACTGTTCAAAAATTCTCTGCGAATGCCTGCGATCAATTTATACGCAACAGGGACGCACAGGTACGCTACGCACGGAACACGATCGCAACACGATCGCAACACAATCGAACAGGTACAACCCCCCCACTCATAAGTTATGAACGCAGGTGATCGCAGGTCCAAATTTGAGGTATCTGGCACAAGTTTTGTTAGGCGTACATGTTGCGAATGTGATGCGTACCTGTTGCGATAATTTGCGACTCGTGTTGCGTGCCTGTTGGCGATCATGTTGCGTGTGTAGCGTACCCCAACCTATTGTGCGTATTCCAGCGTATCCCCAACCTATAGTTGCGTGTGAGTTGCGTGTTAGTTGCGTACTACAAGCGTATTGAGAAATGGTATAAATAAGTTGGCCTTTTCTAGATGCGGTGCAGTTTTGGTGGACCTCCGAGGTGTACAAACTTGGAGCTAGCTCTTGCTGTTATTGGATATCAGTTAATCTGGTCAATTTAGCACACCAACACAACATGGGGGGTAGACGCATAGATTAGGCAGGCGCTTTTGACTTTGTCTACGACCAGCTTCTGGTGAGCGCCGGAACGAGACCAAGGGTGCAATCAAGAACTTTACGAGGATGCCGCGCCGAGATGTACGATGAGCTGCTACGGAGAGTTGGTCCTCGCATCACCAAGCAAAACACAAGTACAGGTTGCCCTGACCCTGGCCTGAAGCTGGCAGTCACTTTGGGCGGCACCTGGCCTCGGGTACCAAGTACTCCGACATGCAGTTTTACCGTTATTACAGGTTTTTATATTAAAGGTTTTTACTACGTGACCAATATTCGCAATTAGCACGCAACTAGCACGCAGTTCAACGCAACTTGTAAGTTTTTGAACGCAACTCACGACGCAACTAGCACCAGGTCCAACGCAACTTGTAATTTTGAACGCAACTACGACCAACTAGCACACAGGTCACAGCGCAACTTGTAAGTTTTGAACGCAGCTCACACGCAACTCGCACGCCAACTCGTACGCAGGTGAATCGCAGATATTGGGGATCATAAGTTCAGTTCGCAACTCACACCACCCATACGCAACCCACACGCACACCACACGCAACCCATAGGTTGAATAGGCAAGAAATTGACAAAATTGTTGATTTGGGTTGCGTTTGGTGCGTATAAAAATATTTTTTACATAATACAGCTCCATGTTGTCACCTCGGAGGCCCACCAACAACTGTACACGATCTAGAAAAGGCAACTATTTATACCATTTCTCAGCCGAGCATGTAGTACGCAACTAACACGCAACCACACGCAACTAATAGGTTGGGGTACGCTGGGAATACGCACAATAGTTTGGGGGTACGCTACACACGCAACATGATTGCAACAGCACGCAACACGATCGCAACATGATCGCAACAGGTACGCGCAACACATTCGCGAACATGTACGTACCAAAACCTGCCAGAACCTCAATTTGGACCTGCGATCATGCTGCGTTATAACTTATGAGTTTGCGTACCTGTTGCGATCGTGTTGCGATCGTGTTGCGATCGTGTTCGTGCGTAGCGTACCTGTGCGTCCTTGTTGCGTATAAATTGATCGCAGCATTCCGCAGAGAATTTTTGAACATTTCAAAATTCTGACTTACTCTGCGTGTGGCTGTGGTCACCGTGCGTGCTTGTTGCGTACTCAAACCTATTAGTTGCGTGTGAGTTGCGTTCGTAACTTATGCCCACTATTTTTTATTCGCAACCATACGCAACTGGTGGTCGCTATGGTGTAACGGCACCGTTAGTAAGCTGAACGTGTGAGGTATTGTTGCAGCGCGGCCAGAGAGAGAGAGAGAGAGAGAGAGAGAGAGAGAGAGAGAGAGAGAGAGAGAGAGAGAGAGAGAGAGAGAGAGCGCGCGAGAGAGAGAGAGAGAGTAATTTAATAACAGTTAGGGAATACGTAAAAGTTTATATCAATGAATGGTCGGTCTCACAATGTAGGATGAGTAATGGATACTTGTAATCTTTGCGTTGCTCTGTCAGTTGGCTTAGTTTTATTATTGTAACATCGCATATGCTGTTCTAATAGACTCGATAACGGATGGCGCGCTGGATGGCCGGTGCGATCAACACGCCCACCAACCAACGCCGCTACACCGCTACCATCAAGGACATTTCTCCCGTCGACTCGCCTATGAGATACTGAGCAAAGCGTGTAAAACGCACGCAGACGGGGTGAAGTCGTGTGGTACGAGTACGGTGGCGGCTTCGCACGCACGTAGCTGACTACCGCCGTCAGTGGACGTAAGGTATCGGTGCGCAGTACCACGCGCGCGTGCAATATATATATATATATATATATATATATATATATATATATATATATATATGTGTGTGTGTGTGTGTGTGTGTGTGTGTGTGTGTGTGTGTGTGTGTGTGTGTGTGTGTGTGTGTGGTGTGTGTGTGTTGGGGTGGTGGGTGCGCTGGGTGGTGGTTGTTGGTGTGTGAGTGTGTGTGTGTGTATGTGTGTGGGGGTGTGCGTGTGTGTGTGTGTGCGTGTGTACGCATATGTGTGTCTGTGTGATCGTGTGCGTCCATCATAACATACTAATGACTAAATACTACAATAAATGTCTAACTATTTAAACCTACTGGTGACTATTACCAACTACCTGTTACTATGGCAATACACTAGTGACTATTACAACATACCTTTGACTATTGCAATACACTAATGACTCTTGCCATATATCTGTAACGATTGCGATATTCAGGACTGGCGGATTTCGACATGGTGTGGCCCTAAGCTATGTGGAACTGTAGAGGCTCTGGCAACTGTTCATAGATAATAAGGCTGTGTAACAACTGAATTTCGCAAGAATGCCGCCAAGATGCATAACAAACCCGTGCGGGGTAGGGGGGGTGCACATTAAAAATATAACAAGCAAACAAATCTGACATTATGCGAGGTCCCTTTAGACTGTGAGGCCCTAAGCTGTAGCTTGATTAGCTTATGCCTATACCATTCCATCATACTATAGTTATTGTTATGCATTTGTCGTACAGCAGCAGCACTGTATTGCGATGTTGACCACTGACTTCTCGTTACCAGATGTATCTCCGAGGAGCTGCCATTTATTAACGGCCATTTCGTCGTGTCGGCCGGCCAGCAATATACGTTCGCAGCGTCGGGCTCGTCTTCTAACATCGACAGCTACACTTACATGATGTTCGGCGGCAACTCTGACGGCAGCATGGGTGACGAGATCGCAGCCTTCGCAGACTTCATCACGGGTGCGTGTTGAGTACAAGCATCGTGAGACCGCTAGTCGCTGCCATCCGTCGTCCGTACGACGTGCGCATCACGCTGATACGTCCGTACTGCGCATGTCCGTACGGCGGTGTTTCTGGCTCCTGTACTGCGTATGCTGTGTCTTCAGCGAAGTGTGTTCCGTAAATATCCCAGTTAGGCCACTGAGTAGTTTGTCTACCAGTTTGGTTGTTGCTGCTAACAGACTAGCACACATTGCCCGCTATAGTTTGTGACGGCTGAATAAGGCTACTTACAGGAGATTAGTGGAGTACGCGCCCTTGTGTTTCCTCCTTCTACTGAATACGCGTCACGAAACAACGTGTACTCGCAACACAGAATCAAAACGATGAACCTCACTACATGGGAATACGATAGCTTTTATTAAATAATGATTTTTTTTTAAATATTATAATTACGTTATAAGTATTATTTTAATTATTTTAATCGAGGCGGAAACTATCATGGCCAATGAAGATCGCCGTCATCTATACCAGTGCTTCTTGTTGCAGTAAACCAGGCAAACATGCGTCTACACAGTGACTTCTTCGACGTGAATGCTAACGAGAAAACGCTCTTCTACCTGTGTGTGGTTGTGTCGATGCTGGATGCCTCGACACCGGGAGAATCGTGCTTACTGTTACAGGTAAGGACAGCCTGTGGTGGGTGAACGATACGTCGGGCTACTGTAGACCGATCAAGCCGATACAAACCCGATACATTTGATTGATTGATTTTATTGACTGATGGAAACTTCTGCTGCACCAATGTCGGTACGACTCGTAACTGCTGAACAGCTGAGACTAGAGGCTGAGATGGCAATAGCTAACAAGATAAAAGCCCCGTGTACACACAAGCATCAGCTGTTAAAAACATTACAACCATTCCATGCAGCTTATACAGTTTCTATAGAAGTATAGAATACACTAGAAGTTTAGAAGCATAGAGTGATGAAGGGTAGAAGAAAGATAGAAGTATAGAATAGAAGTAAAAGCAATGCTTGTATCCGCGTTACTGCAGTTTACTGTGTAGAAAGTGCGAAGATGTGACACTAAGAAAATAAACAGTCGAGAAAGACAGTGCCACAAAGAGAAAGAAGTTTACTGAAAATACGTAGTAATGACAGTGCAATGGAGCACAATTCAGTGCTACCAAGAAAACCATTTAAACTTTATACAACATAAGAAAGAAATGTCTAAAAATAGGTTGATGGTTACCCTAAGCTAAAGGGAAGAACTTACGTGTTACGCTGTCTAACAAATGCGGAATATACTGAAGCGAAAAGAATGAATAAGAAGTGGTAAGAAAGCGAAACCCGCATCCATTTCACAAGCCCTTTACGTCACCAACGAGTTTCACTGAAGCTAAATATGCTAAAATTGAGCATAGCAGCAGCAAAGTTATGGAACGAACTTCCGTCGACACTCCGCAATATTTCAACACTTGGTACTTTCAAAGCTAGCATTAAGACCTATCTTTTTAAATTAGCGTTTAATGTATAGGATTTTATCTTATTTAGTGATTACATAATTAACTTTGTTTTAATATCATTTTATCTCGTAGTTCTAGCGATATATCTCACATTTATTATCATTTCATTTTTATTGCTCAGTCGTTGTGTTATGTGCTGCGCTTTTGATCATTTTATGTAAAAAGGCGCAATATAAATTAATAAAATAATAATAATAATAATAATAATATGGCCGCGAGATGTGCGATCAGAAGATCCCCTATTTTGCTAAAAAGCTATCAATAAATGCTCTTATTGATTTTTGAAAGATATTCTGTTGTTATTAACGCTGAGCGACTTCGAGGCACCTTGTGGCGTCTTTCGGGCTAACCGCTCCCATTTCTCACCTCAATGTCCGAGTGAGGATGGGTCAGTTGTAATTAGCAGCGGCTATTAGTAGCAACATGGAACACGCAGCTTCCAACAGCGCTATCTTTCGCAAGCACGCTGGACGCGTGATTTTTTTCCTAGGTGAATCAAGAACATAGGACTGTAATGAGCGCTGCTATTGGTTGAGCTTGTTTTGTCGCTCAATGACGTCACAATATCGTAATATACATAGCACAACCAAAATTCTGATTTTCGATATGACTCAATAGCCTAACGACTACATCGCGGCCGTGAAGTATGAAAGGTCGGAGGATCCAATCCCATCCATTTTCTAATTGTTTTTTGTTTTCTGTATTTTTCTATCTTTATCTGTTTAACATTTTTTTTTCCAATTAACGCAAATATTTACATGATTTATTTACAACATTTTAATAACAACAATTAAATTTTACAACAATTAAAAATTAAATTTTTTATATGTTTTTAAAAATAGGGTTTGGGTTAGAGTTAGGGTTAGGGTTAGGGTTAGGGTTAGGGTTAGGGTCACAATGCAGTGAATCCACCATAAAACAGGAGTTTGAGGCACGTGATTTGTATCAACCAATGGCAGCGCTCGTTAGAGCCCTATATTCTTGATTCACCTAGGAAAAAAAATCACGCCCGCTGGACCGGGCTCGTGTGGAACCGTGTTTACCTATTATTGCACGGCTACTAGCCGGCACCTTGCAACAACACAACCGTCTCTTTGTTACCGTTCTGTCAAGGTTGCCGGAGTCTACTTAGTAGGTGTTTCCGGTGCTAATAGTCACTCCCTCTCTTTATTGTTCTGAATCGATTTCTCGAACAACAGCTGACATGTTTTAGTCGTTTGCAACAATCTATTATTACTAACAAAATGTTGATGACGCAATTTAGCGTAACAATATGTTGTGTAAACTATGCACTTACACTATTTATTCTATAGAGTGTACACACTCTAATCTGTAAAGTTATTTATTTCGTTTACCTAGAATATCATGATTCGCTTACCTTCTCATCCATAGATCACCCGCTGAACTGGCTACAACTTCATTAAACACAGAGTTCTATTCATTCTTTCACGTAAATATATATTTGCAATTTCTCAGTTAAACTAAATTATTATTTATTATATTATATATATATATATTAACTTTGCGGAAATATCTATTGCTATTTCTAGCTAAACTATCCGCCGACACCTGGATCATTTACAATCACATTAACGGATCCAACGGATGCAGCCAGCGGTTTGTACAAGTTCAACTTTCCTGATTGGACAGATGATTTTAACGAGATTGTGAGCAAGACGATATTAGGTAACGCTACCTGACGGTGGTTTTAACGGTCAACTTTATTTCTAATATTCTCATTGTGTGTATTTACAACATAGTTTACTAATATCATTCACAGTATCTTACTAATAGGTTATTGATTACAGTTAAGATGTTATACCAAAGATCCGCACATTTAATGCGAGTAATCGTTATATACTGTTAGTTCTGTAATATATATTGCCAGAAAAAAAAATTCCGTATTGATGGAAAGATATGCAAAACATTGCATGGGTATGTATACGAATCAATGCACAGATATATAGAGCATGCGGAGGGCAGAGTGTACTTCCCACGATGCGCCATGCCATGGGGGGGGGGACGGTAGTATATAGAAATGCTCTCACCTAAGCAAAGAAGAACTATACACTACCATCCGTGATGCACGCAGATGCTAAGTAGTCCAGTACCTAACAGATATTCAAAACGCTTCTGCACAGACATAGTAACATAATATATAATACCATAATATATAAATATAATAACATATATATATGATAAAATACATTAAAGCATATGACGTCTAGCTGGCCGGTAACCGCTACGTTCGCTATTCTGCTACCTATTATATTGTTGCTGTGTAACAACCTTTACTATTTCCTATCCCGTCTACAGTGTCACATCCGGGCGGCTCATTGAGGACTGCTGTCCGCGTCGGTGAAGGTGATGTGGAACAGCTCACGGCTTTCTTGCCCAATGGATATGCTGAAAACGCTTACAACATCGAGCTGTACCTCGCCGTGAAGGATCAGTTTAAAGCCACCACGGAACTTCCCGGCGGCACGATCGTGGTATACTCATCAGTGCTCTATATCGCGTAGTATTCCAGCGCGTGAGCGTGTATGCGTGCGTGCATGCGCCCGTACTTGCGTCCGTGCCTGCATTCATGTGTACGTTTCTATGTCCGTCCGTGCGTGCGTACGTGGTCTTTGGCGCGTGAACGCTCGCACGCATTTGTGTCCTTTCTTTTCGTGTATGCGCTCTTACGCGCATGTGTTTGTTCGCTTGGGCGAGTGTGCGCGCGTGCGCGTATGTTTGCTATCTTCTCTCGTACGAAGAGTTTTCCCGCTACCAATCAGATATTTTTCAGTCACATATCACGGATAGTACGTTACTACTCGAAGAGCTTGACAAAGCCACGATCTCCGGCAACTATATGGGCGTGATAACGGCCGTCCAAGCCATCTCGTCGACACTGGAGATGACTGTCACCCTGTGTACGTGTTCCTCCGTTGATACTGTAATATCCGACCGTCCCGTTGTAGTAAAGTTACGAGCTTCTTCTTATATTGCAGAAATCGTTTGGAAGTTTTTATAGCTCAATAACATTACTATTGATTCCAAACTAGGATTATTTAGAAACAACTGCCGCTCGTAATGCCCATGTTAGATGGGTTTCCTACAGAATTCTGTTAGATTCTACCATAATTATTTAAGCATCTTATGATAACTTTAGCTTAGTAATTTAACATGCACAAAGGCGCGTATTTTAATATTGGTATTGATTTTAGCTGCATTGCCAACTGCGGAAGAATTAGCTGCATATGAAGCGGAGCGTGATCAAGTGGCAGCGGTAAATATTAAACAAGATAACACAATACAATCCTGCAAGTAGCTCATCTTCTTCTGTTTGATAAAATTTACTATGTGTACACAGACCTTAACAGCATCTACTCCATTGAAACAAAATGCACGTAAAATGTTTAGTAGCTTGATATGTCCATTTCAATACGTATGTGCGAACTCGTGCTGTGATAATAGCACGTGATCTATCCGACAATGTCTTTCCTACGGTATGGAAATATAAATGTAGTGCATATATAATTATAATAACTGTAACTTCTCCTATATGATTCGTGTTGTGACATGTTTTGTAACCGGTGATGTGACCTGTCTGGGCACATGTTTGTGACCGGTATATATATATATATATATAAATTTAGTCATCGCCGATGTTGTAATTATTGCGGTAGGCCCCCTAACTGTTGCCGTTAACTTTGTCCCACCTTCACTGTGATCTTTCTTGGACCATTCCCTATGTCCCTTGATATGAATGTATGTTGCTGCATACACACCTTGCTTTATTCTTTTCAGAATATGAACGAGTTGCTAAATTCCTTTCTGTACGTCGCACCACTAAACAACCCCATGGTCCACGAGGCAATTCTTAGCACCGTACATGTGTTGAGCAATACTCCAGAAGCGCCAGCAAGCGGCGTCGTACGTAATAATGCGCGACTGTTAACCATTAAGCAGTCGTACATGTGATGAACTAAATGCATATGCAAATTAACTGCTAAGCAAGTAACTCAAATAAATAATAATAAACGCATAGAGGTCTACTATTCAAATATCAAATATTAACATCCTGTCCAGTTCACTGCGCGGTGGCTGGTGCATGTGAATTCAACAGTTAGTGCCGCCCGTGTTACTAGATCGAAACAGCGTAATGGGTTCAACTATTCGTCTCTGTCTTATCTTGCTACGACAGTGAAGGTCAAACTCGAGTGTACTGTTAAAGAGTATGGGGCAGTTGTTAGTTATTGACGGATACCACAGTTCAACACTCGCTTCTTACGCTTTTTCGTTGTCTTTTACAGGCGGCTATGTCTGACGTCATATTGGCACTTTCTCAATCAAATGCGGAGAGCCAGGAACAAAAGTTAAACAAAGCTGGTCTTATGCTCGAAACGTTTGCAGTGCTGTCGCAGGTAAACCTGCGATTGTATTTTCATCTCATACTGCGTCAGCTTTGCCCAAATAAAAAGCGCATACTCACTCATGCGCGCACTGAACAAAAGCATGTTTACACGTACGGATGACTCGGGCACCTCAACATGATTTGCGTAACTGAATAACGCGAAACTAGCTGGCACTGGCGCGTTTATAACATGGGGGCATAGCTTGGGCCGCAACGCGTAACTCCAGCCCAAATAAAATTATTCCTACACATAATATTATGCCACTCATTTACATATGTATGCATCCGCGTAGAATGCTGGGAATTATGAAATGCTAGGGTGTAATCGTTTCATTCGCATTTTAAGAACGTAGTTTTTATTGACATTTGCTTTAAACTCAGAAAGGTACAGATCTTGTAATGACTTGCATAAATGACGTTAGCTGTACATTAGGTTACCGATATTCTCTTCAGCACACTGAGCAAAACCAGAACGGGCCTCTCAATAGTGACGTGGTCTTAGCTCAGAAGAATTTTGAAACCAGCACCCTGTTAGATCCGCCTCATGGCGACTGCAGCACTCAGAGAGGCACCGAACAACAAATACAAGACTGTAAAGAGGAGACTGCTCGCGCTCTTAATATTGATCAGGTATCATCGCGCACGCACACGCACACGCACACACACACACACACGCGCGCGCGCGCGCACGCACACTCACGCACACACACACACACACACACGCACGCACACGCACGCACGCACGCACGCACGCATGCGCGCGCGCGGGCGCACGAGCGCATACGTGCACGCGCACACTTGCACACTTGCACACGCACGCACGCACGCACGCACGCACGCACACACACACGCACGCACGCACGCACACACACACACACACACACACACACACACACACACACACACACGCGCGCGCGCGCGCGCGCGCACGCACACTCACGCACACACACACACACACACACAGAGACACACACACACACACACGCACGCACGCACGCACGCATGCGCGCGCGCGGGCGCACGAGCGCATACGTGCACGCGCACACTTGCACACTTGCACACTTGCACACGCACGCACGCACGCACGCACGCACGCACGCACACACGCACGCACGCACGCACGCACACACACGCACGCACGCACGCACGCACACACACACATATATATATATATATATATATTATATATATATATATATATATATACTAGCTCGATTGATTCTACGTCTACAACTATCATCTCTACGACTCCACTTGGCTAATATTCACATGACGTGACATGACATGACACATGCCACATACGCATTTCACTATGCTGTATAGTGTATACCATCTGCAACATCATCTATGACCTTTATATCTTCTATAGTATTATATACTATTAGTTTTACGACAGTAATCGAGTTGTCATGTTACGTGACGCACACAACCCACACTGGGCGTTTTACAGGATGGAAGACACAGGGCACTTGTGTACATCCACCTGAAAAAGTATTTAACAGATAACTTTGCCAGATCAGCTGTTCCCGGAGATGAACCTGTCCATATTAAGACGGATAGCGTGGAAGCCAAGTGAGACCCGGTTTTTATAAGTTCAAATAACAGACACCAAGAAAAATGCTTCTTGTTCGTATCCTTAACGTTTGTTCTTAGTGTAAATACACCTAAATGACTTAAAAAGATTATCTCAATTTGAAACCAGAGTGTTATAGCTAACATGATTTCAAAGAATATGTTTACCGTAGCCATAACAATTATTTCACGTTTTCAACCCCTATTGAAGCCAGTCCAAGCCCGATGTTTTTTAGAATGTGGTCGTTAGGCCTACTAATCGTAATCCATTGTACATGCTTAACTTGGCGGGCCTTTGTTCCTGTGATTACTCTGGCGTATTTTCCGCGTTTTCAACAAAAATCGTTCAAACAGGGTTCTGCCAAGTAAGTGCCAAGACCTCGAGGCCGGATTCGATGCAGGGGGCATGGGTGTTAAATTCCCAAGTTTAGCAGCTCTTGGATTACCATGCAAGGATGACAGTCCAGTTGTAATAACGGTATGTATAGTACCAATTTTACCAAGAACAATATAAACACGTATATTGATATTATAGAATATTATCGGCTCTCCACTAAATCGTATGTGAATAAATTATGGTATGCGACATTATGGAGCGATACATGGCAGTTGACAGATACATTATAGTTTTCGACGTGACGCAAAGTGGTTATCGGTATGATACATACTTACACCTAACATGTTTACGTTTACCAGCATAAAGCATCCTTGCAGCTTGCCTTACGGAATCAACTTTCAGAAGTATTCAAGATGGTTGGAAGCATATTAAAATGTAGCTCCGAGAAACTGTCATACACCTAATTAATATTGACGTTAATCTTGCAGGTTCGGCTAGTTAAAATCTATTTAGCATGAGTCTGCAAATCTAACGTTACCAACAGCGTTACCCTTCTGTTGTCTTTCTAAGGTCATTCGCACGAAAGCAGACATCGTCGTGTCCGCCACAAATCGTAAAGACATCAAGGTCATCGATGAATATCTCAGCGTCGACATTTTAGATCACACCGTAGATGATACGACGGAGTACATAACACTAACGTTTGAGTCGAGCTCAGCCGCTTCCAACGCAGGACAAAGTGGCGCACAATCAGTGTTCGAAATGATACAGCCGAACGTGACGGTGAGTGGATGTGGCAATGTAGCAAACTTATGCCGATTACAGATACATAATCGAGTGCAAGGAGTAGGCCCCTACAGGAGTACAGGAGTTGAGAGCCATAAATAATATGAATTGTGCACTTTTCGACTAAAGTATGAATATAGGCACACATGTAGTACATATAAATTCATATAAAATAGGCTACCCATCTCTATTGACATGGCATCTGGCCGCCATCTTGAATTTCAAAATGGCCGTTAATAAAATCCATTATCCTTTATATTTCAGCTAATATTCAATATAGAAACGTGATCTTGGTGTCTAAATCAACATTATCGGGGTCAGGAACCAATGGCAATCAAAACTATTATAGCTTGGTAACCGCCATCTTAGATTTCAAAATGGTTGCCATTAAAATCGGTTATCATATTATACCGCTGCTTCTAAACTATATAGCAACGTTATTTTTGTGTGTAAACCAACATTATTGAGTTCAAGGAATCGATTTCTATCATAAGCAGCATCCCCAGATGCTTGAATTCAAGATGGCAAACATGCTGAAATTACTCATGATCCAGGTCATCCACATTAGGCATAATCACATAATAGCAGGTTAATGAGCATCTGATTTGGATAACACTGTTTGTGACCACAACCACGAGGAACAAGTTGTGTGTCCTCCTCAAGATAATGGAGACCTGCTGAATCTGGATGCAAAGATTGTGATGAATAACGAAGTACTGCAAACGTTTTATACTGTTGAGCACTTGGGGAAAAACACAATTACTATAATAGCATGTGGCGGAACGACTGAAAATACATCAAACATACCTGTCAGTAACATTCAATGTAAAAAATAACAAATTGCCACTTTTTAGCACACCTTCTCTAAAGCAAAAATAAAAAAGCAAGGAGCAATTTGATCACTGAAAAAACTGTGTCTTTTTGCAAGGCTCAACATTTCATGCCAGGGCAGACAAGGAAACCTCGGCAATTACTTTGAACATAAGATTCAAGAATGTCCTCTATATCCCAATCTGATATGGGCAAACTACGACAGGGAATAAAATTTGATTGACTTGAATGCTTAACAAACTGTTCCCCATCTTCAAAGAATGCTCCAGATGTTGAGGCAAATGCGTTAGATGGTTCCGCTATCGTTAACATGCTGAGACCAGGGGACAGTCGGACATTTGAGGAATATGCGCAGCAAGTATTCATTCCATAGGTCACCTGTCAACTGGATACTATCAGTAGAGTTGACATTGTATGGGATAGGTATATTGCTAATTGCCTCAATCAATCAACAAGAGAAAGGAGAATGCATAGCGGAATGAGGCAGAAGCAAAGAGTTCTGCCAGGAGCTCCGGTTCCAGCAAATTAGACATGTTCCAGCAGGATTGTATGAGCAGGATTGAACAGAACAACGAAGAGATGTTTTTATTATTTGTCAGAATGTGTAATGTCAGCCACATAGAATTAAACAGTCGTAACCGCAGATCATATTGCCCTAAGTAACCTAGTGCATTCAGCCATGCACACACGAGGAGGCGGACACATATGACAAGCATTTTGTATCACAATTCAAGAAGTTTCCTCGCAAGAAACCCGGTTTTGTGCTCACAAAACCTAGTTTCTTGATCAATAAACTAGGTTTCTAGTCAGGAAACTAGGTTTCATGGCATGAAACCCAGTTTCTAGCCCTATAGCCGCAGTTAGCAAGAATATTTGTTTCTTACGAGGGAACTTAGTTTCTTGAATTACGATACAAAATGCTTGCCATAGACACACGGTTATTACAACCTGTAGCACATCGTGTAAAAAGGTCGTAATAAAGTGGCTATCCGGACAGTAATATGGCTGTAGGCCATTTTCATGCTCTGGAAATTGATGAGCTGTAGGTCAGCTGTATATATATATATATATATATATATATATATATATATATATACAGGGCTGTATATCAAGTAGGGTATGTGTGGTCACAATCCCTTGTGCCAGCTCCCCAGCTGCCTGGTCCTGGTCTCTGGGGTTGGCGTACAACTGGTTGGGTATGGAAACCATTTGGACAGTACGACAAGAGGCATTGATGTCATGCTATGTGCTTGTGCATTGTGGCTTTAAGAAGGGCTGGAAACGCCGGTGTGGATGTCGTTCATCAAGTCTGCCGTGCACCGAGCTATGTAACTGCAAGGGAGCATGGTGAATAGCGACAGCTGTTTAGACAGTTTAGAGGGATTCAGCGGGTGACAGCTGAATAGTACGGACAGTGGTTTCTATATACTGGGACTATATTTTTAAATGGGCTTACACAAATCATGATTCGTTTCCATGATCGAAAAATATGATGAATAAAGTTATTAAAATACTTTCATTTCGCTCTCAATCACTTTTCTTTATTTAGTTTAATAACATGTGAAAGACTAGAGCACTCGGAGAGCACAGACCTCAGCCAAAACATCTCAATTCTCTCACTGTAAAAAATTTAATTAATTAATTAATTGAGCAAATGATTAATTAGATCCGGATCACCACCAAAATGTAATCAATTCTAAGTTACCCCATTTCTGACCTATCCTGAAAACTTTATTAATTAATTAAATTAGATTAATTAGATCGGCCATCACCACCAACAATTAAATCAATTCTAATGGTTACCCCATTTCTGAACCTATCCCATGCAAAACTTTATTAATTAATTATTAATTAAATTGCATCCGGATCACACCAAAATTTCATCAATTCTAAGTAAGCCGATTTCTGACTATCCTGAAAAATTTTATGACAATCCGCGTCGTTTCATAACCTTCCAGTTGGCGTGTACACAAACCCACAAAAACCCAAAACCCACAAACCACAAACCCACAAACCCACAAACAACAAACAGTCAAACACACGCCGGTGAAAACATAACCTCCTGCCAACCCCTTGGCGGAGGTAATAATGAATTTTAATGGCGGCCATTTTAAAATTCAATTTGGCGGCCACTGAGCGATAATTATTTCGATTAATGAGCTCGTTGATCTTGATAATGTTGGTTTAGACACCAAGATCATGTTTCTATGTCGAATATTAGCTGAAATCTGAAAGATAATTGTGGTATACTCAGTATAATTTGTAGGAATCACCACCGCCAAGTGCTGACACCTGGCCATAGAGTTGTTAAGCGTTGCCTATCTCCCGCGGTATCTTATGTTGTTGTAGACATCTTAGGTTGTTGCAGACATCTGAAATAAACAGGCGTTTAGTGCTCCTGACTCGGAACTACGTTTATTACTCTGTGCTAAACTCGAATGCGGTTCAATGGCGACGAAGATAAAAGAGGAAGGTCTTCTGGTTATGACGGAGAGTAGCAACCCGTCTTTACGACGTTAAATACTTTGATAAATCAAAGTTTCTGTGCAGCGGGTAAAATTCCCACCATTGGCATCGCTCTTTGTGTGTCATTCCTTGTGTGTTGAACAGAGACTACATATACGTCCTACAGGTACTGTACATATTTGCTCATGAATTGCTAATCATTGCGAATTCATTGCTTGGCTCAATCGGGGCTCAAGTGGAATCTGAAGATTTCGACGTGTATATGCAGAGCGGGTGGAACTCTATTTTGAAGCAAATGATATTGATGATGGACGAAAAGTATCTGCTTTCTTGACATCAGGCCGCAAGCCTATGCAGTGGTAAGGCCTCTGGTGTCGGCGGCATCACCTAAAGACATATATAGTTCCAGGAATTCCAGGGATGGAAAAGCATTCAATTCCGGAAAAGAAAAGAAGGTGAATTTGGTTGAAACTTCTCGAAAAGAAGCAGAATCGGGAAAAGGTACTTCTAAGGATTCGACGTATCAGTTGTTTACCGTTTGCAATGACGGTCATAGTAGAAATACACGTGCGTTCACTACCCCCATGTCGCTGAATGGAGTGGACATTTCTATGGAGATCGACACAGAAGCATCTGTTACATTGATAAGCGAACATACGTTTGATCGGACCTTTGGCCAATCCTTACCGCTACAACCTACACGGTGTGTGTTACGCACATACACAGGAGAGAAATTGCCCACATTAGCAACCTGTGAGGTAGAAGTGGTGTACGATGGCAAGACCCCAGGTCATCACCTGTTATTGCTAGTAGTAGAGGGCAATGGTCCTTCGCTACTAGGTAGAGATTGGTTGTCCGTGGTTTAATTCGATTGCAAGAAAGTATCACGAGACAGTAGTTGTCAGCCAGACCAAGGCTACGTGTGCATACGATTACAGTTGAAGTGTTGTCACGCTATCCAGAGGTCATGGAGGAAGGACTGGGTACACTGAAAGGGGTCAAGGGTCAATTTTTCGTAGATCCAACGGCCCAGCCACGTTTCTTTAAACCAAGAAACATACCTTACATGTTACGGGATAAAGTTGATGCAGAATTAGAACGTCTGCAGAGCGAAGGCGTTATTGAGACTGTAGTTTTTACTGAGTGGGCTGCGCCTATTGTGCCCGTGCTAAAAGCAGACAAAGAAACAGTCCGCATCTGTGGTGATTTTAAGGTCACAGTGAACCAAGTTGCTCTTGTAGAGCAATATCCTATGCCACGCTTAAGGGTTTGAGGATTTATACGCGAAGTTATCGAGTGGAAAGAAATTTAGCAAGCTGGACCTTAAGCATGCGTACCTACAAGTCGAACTTGAGGAGGACAGTGAGGAGATTGTCACGATCAACACTCCTAAAGGATTGTTTAGGTACTGTTGTTTACCCATTGCGATCAGCTCTGCACCAGCGATTTTCCAACGGATCATAGACAGTGGAATACCATTCGTAGTAGCACGGATGGATAATATTCTGATTTCTGGAGCAAACGACGAGGCTCCTCTGCGCAATCTTGACGAAGTCTTGAAGAGACTGGTCGCTGCCGGACTCAGGCTAAATTGTGCAAAATGCGTGTTCATGGCCGTGGAGGTGGTCTACGTTGGCTATAGGATCGATGCAGAAGGGCTACACCCGGTTGAGGAGAAGGTGCGTGCAATCGTTTTGGCTCCGAAGCCAAAGGATGTGAAAGAACTCAGAAGTTATTTGGGATGTTTGAACTACTACGCGAAATTCATCTCAAACCTTTCTTCAAAACTACAGCCATTACACAAACTCCTTGAGAAGCAGGTCTGTTTCCAATGGGCCCAGAGCAGGACCGTGCATATCGTCGGTCAAAGGACCTACTAAAAACCGCTACCGATCTTGTTCACTACGATCCAAATAAAGATATAGTACTTTTGTGCGATGCCTCGCTCTACGGAATTGGGGCTGTACTAAGGCATAAGTTCAAAGATGGGTCTGAACGTCCCATGAATTTCGCGTCTGGGACTCTGGCACCTGCGGAACGCAATTACTCTCAGTTGGAGAAGGAGGCACTAGCCATTGTGTGGGGTGTGAAAAAGTTTCACACCTACCTGTACGGACAAAACATTACGATTTACAATGATCATAAACCGTTAGACTCTGCTCAATGAGAGGAAGCCAGTACCGCCGCTTGCTTCGGGCAGACTTCAGCGATGGGCGTTGACGTTGAATGCGTATCAGTACACGTTACAGTACAAACCAGGTAAATTTTTGGCGAATGCAGATGCCATGAGTAGGTTGCCCCTACCTGATACAGAGCAGGAAGTGCCCATGCCAGCAGAAACGGTGGGTCTGGTTGAGTTCATGGACACATCACCCATTGATGTTGATCTAATCAGACACTTGACTGATCGGGATCCTGTGCTATCTCGAGTCAGACGCTTTGTTGACCAAGGTTGGCTAGAGAAAAATGGAAAGGAGGAACTCTAACCGTACTTTGCCAGGAAAGATGAACTGTCACTGCAAGGGTGTTGTGCACTCTGGGGAGCTCGTGTGATTGTTCCTGCGGCCGCTCGAAATCGCGTTGTTGAGATGGTTCATGAAGCTCACCCGGGAATAGTGCGGATAAAAACGTTTGCGCGTAATTACATCTAGTGGCCGAGGCTAGACAGAGATCTAGAGAATTGAGTAAAGGAGTGTGATAGATGTTAGGACATTTTCGTCGAAACCATGGTCGAGGTTACATGAGGACTATGCGGGTACATATCAGGGCAAAATGTTGCTTATCATCGTAGAGGCTCATACCAAGTGGATGGACGTCCACGTCATGTGGTCTAGTACAGCTATGTGCACAGTGGAAAAGTTTAGGATAACTTTAGCTACATTGGACTCCCGGATACGATTGTCACAGACAATGGGACAAATTTCGTTAGTGAAGTGTTTCAGACATTCATTAGCAAACATGGAATCAAACACATCAAAGTTGCTCCGAAGCATCCTGCTTCAAATGGCTTAGCTGAACGCGCTGTTCGGTCAGTGAAAAAAGAACTGGACAAACTATATTTGGGAACATTGGAGGCGAAAGTAGCGCGGTTCTTGTTTAAATATAGGAACACTCCACATGCTACGACGGGGAAATCACCTACAGAGTTGATGTTTGGTCGAAAGGTGAAAACTCATCTTGATCTTGTGCATTCTGATAGCGTTGCCGACCGTGTGAGGGAACAACAATGGAAACAGAAACAGCAGCATGATAATCATGCTAAGGACAGACTGTTGAATGTAGGAGACACGGTTTATGTGACCAATTTCAGTAGTGGTTCAAGCTGGTTGTCAAGAGTAATTAGTATGAGAACGGGCCCAGTTTTATTTGTGGTAAATATGTCTGATGGTAGATCTGTGCGTAGACACCAGGATCACGGTAGAAGGCGTTATGGAAGTGAGACAAAAGCGCCACAATCTGAGGTGAATGAGAGTGTCGTTCTGTCTAGGGTAAAGGATAGGCCTAGTATTGGAGCGCCTTCTGTTCCACATTCTACAGTGGTGAGTGAGGGACAGGAATCAGTTGGATCAAGTGTGGTACCACAACGCAGTATTGTAAACATTCCAGAACTGGCTTCAGAGACTCTTCAGTCTAAGGACTTGGTGCAGAAAGCATCGTCGCAGGTGACGGACATGCCACTGCAAAGGTCGGGGCGTATACGTAATGCTCCGGACAGACTAGATTTGTAGACTCCAAAAAAGATGTTCAAAATTTATGTGGTTAAATCATTTCCTACACTGTGTCTGACCAGTTGTTTTTAAAAAGGTTTAAATATACCTTAATTAGTGTTATTGCGTTACTATGTGTTCAAGTTGTAATTACATTAGTTAGCATTGTGCAAGGATTTTCGGAACAGGCAGTTCTATATGATTGTTGTTGACTTTCATTTTGGAGAACACACTCAAATTGGCTTGCTACCGATTGAAATCTAAAGGAGGAGGAATGTAGTATACTCAGTATAATTGATAGGAATCACCATCGTCAAGTGCTGACACCTAGACATAGAGTTGTTAAGCGTTGCCTACCTCCCGGTATCTTAGGTTGTTGTGTTAAGCAGACATCTGAAATAAACAAGCGTTTAGTGCTCCTGACTCCGATCTACGTTTATTACTCTGAGCTAAACTCGAATACTGAAATCTAAAGGGGGAGGAATGTAGTATACTCAGTATAATTGATAGGAATCACCATCGTCAAGTGCTGACACCTAGACATAGAGTTGTTAAGCGTTGCCTACCTCCCGGTATCTTAGGTTGTTGTGTTAAGCAGACATCTGAAATAAACAGGCGTTTAGTGCTCCTGACTCCGATCCACGTTTATTACTCTGAGCTAAACTCGAATACGGTTTAATAATGGATTTTAATTGTGGCCATTTTGAAATTCAAGATGGTGCCCAGATACCATGCGATGGAGATCGTGGTTACGCGATCTCATATGAATGCATACATATTAAACTACATATGTGTCAATTTTCATACTTTTGTCAAAAGGTCCACAATTATATCCGTTAGCTTCTGTACCTAAGTCCTCCTTCAGTAAGTTAAGTTCTTCAACTTTATATTAGAGGCGTATATTGGATTTAAGGCATTTAGCCTTCGGCACCCTACACACTTAACATGTATCATATTATGGGCAGCAATGGCGGCAGTATTGTAAGGGATTATTCCCATTTCGCCATTTTCCCACTTCGCCATTTGCCATTTCGTCATTAAAAATTCCCACTTCGCCATTTTGCCATTTCGCATTTCCCGTTTCGCCATTTCCAACTCGCCATTTTCCCATTTCGCCAGTTCTCCGGCACTTCGGGCCAGTTTCCCAATTTCGGCCAGTTTTCGCCGTTTCGCCAGTTTCGCCATTCCGCCATTTCGTCCTATCTCCCGACCAAACCGCCGTTGTTCGAGGTGGGTTAAAAGTAGGCCTCTGTAATGAATAAATTATAACGAATCTTTAGATATGGAGTCAACTATTTATTTGAAGAACAAGAAGGCGAAATCGTACATATCAAAACATATGGATCATGTACAGGCACCCTAACCCTAACCCTATCCCTAACCCTAACCCTAGCCCTAACCCTAACCCGAACCCTAACCCTAAAAATAACTTTTTTCTAAGAATGGAAGGATCAATTTCGTGCAGGGGGTGGAAGCAACATAAAATATTGGCGAAATGAGAAACTGGCGAAATGGGAAATGGCGAAATGGGAAATGGCGAAGTTGGAAAATGGCGAAATGGGAAGACACCATTGTAAGATCCAGCGCAATGGGCAGCTAAGAGTATTTAATATATATATTATATATATATATATAATACATTATCTTGTTTTTATAATACTCAATTTCAATATAAGTACTATAAGATTATAGTAGCGATTCGGCAGTGTTATTCGGCACTATGAGTCACTCATCAATGTTGATTTTACAGGATGCGATGTCCTACAACGAAATTGCGAAAGGCATGAAAGAATCAGCAATCGTATGCGAGCTGAAAGTGTCAAAGCCACCAGTCGACATTGACTACCTTGTTCTGACCAGCTTTGATAGAAAGGCCCAATACAACCATTATGAATATGCTTACAACTTCTCATTTATTGCTGCTGATACTGATGGTTATTATTATTATTTAATGAATACTACTACTACTCCTCCTCCTCCTCACACTACTACTACTACTAATAATAATAATGATAATAATCATAATAATAATAACATTAATAATAATAATAACAATAGCAATAATAATATCGTACGTTTTCCCACAGACCGTGGGTTCGTTTGGGTTTTTTATAGTGGCATTTTATAGGGTTTGTGATTATTTCATATATAAATCCATATTATAAATTAATTTCGCTGTTGGTTCCCTATCTAGCCACGGTCAAATTCATACTAAAGAGTGAGGGGAAGGAACCTGCCTATATCGGAGTGACACAGGGTCTTACTGTGACCCAAACTGACGAAGAATTCTCCCGCTTATTCACATGGAAGTGAGTTTATAGGATTTATTGCCGAGCGGCACTCGTGTGTATCATCAACGTGAATCACGGTACATTACTCACCTGTATAAATATTGCAGCACTTATTCGGAGGGGCGGCAGGTATAGCATTGCTTCATAGTAAACAGTCACGATACTAGTTTGACATCTATGAAATATTGTATTTCTACACGTTATTTGCTCTCTTCTTGTTGTTACGGTAGTATAAATTAATTGTGTAATCGGATATGCTAACTAAATGTTGCTGTTTGGTTTTAGTGACATAAACATTTCTCTATCCAAGACGTTTACGGTGCCGTATGGCCTCCGCTGTGTGGAACACACATGTGTGACCATAGTCGACAACAGTTTGTCCACTCATGGCATGAAGGTGACGACTGATCACACACATAGCACGCTTTATTAAACACAATGTTTGTGCGAATAAAGGCTAACTGCGCCTGCAATTGAATTTAGATAATTATTATCAAATTAGTCGAATAAATTAATATCATATATATCTATATATATATATATATATGTGTGTGCGTGTGCGTGTGCGTGTGCGTGTGCGTGTGCGTGTGCGTGTGCGTGTGCGTGTGCGTGTGCGTGTGCGTGTGCGTGTGCGTGTGCGTGTGCGTGTGCGTGTGCGTGTGCGAGTGTGTGTACGTGTCCGTGTGCGTGTCCGCGCGCGTGCGTGTGCGTGTGTGTTTTAGATTTGATTATTATGTGTGATTCACTAATATCTAGTCGCTAAATAAACTTAATGTAAATAACAAAGCATACAATATGTGCTTCACCTTTAGATCATTTATATTTTGTCTAAATTGTTAGATAACGTGGCATGCGATATTGAGGTTGTAATCCAACACCCTACAAGCCTCGTGAATTAAAAAGCGCACGTCTGGCTTCGGTTACTGCGACACGTTGTGTTCATTATTCTAGGTAAGCGACGAGAGCACTGTTGATGTTCTAAAGTGTCTGACGTCACATAACTCGGACTTTACTGCCGGCTTCTTCGTTCCGCCAAACACCATCGATTTCGACTACGTCTTCGCCAACTTCAACTTCGCTCAGAATCCCACCATCTTTATCACGTTGATCGTCATAATTGTTATCTACCTGCTGATTGCGATATGGGCGAGATACAAGGATAGGAAAGATCTGGGCAAGGTAAGCGACTTGGTGACAGCGCACTTTCACGCGATGTTGGTGGAGGCTGTAGCATGAATTACGCGTTTTCATACATTTGATATATTGTTATTTTAATAGCTCGGCGCTACACCTATGCCAGACAACAACCCAAACCACAAGTACTTCTACGAGGTCGTAATTTACACCGGCATGACAAAGAATTCGGCAACTGATTCATTGGCAAGTTTGTCTTCGGCTGATTGCATGCCCAGTGCTTCTTAACTCCTCTCTGCAGCACAGAAGTGTGACGCGAAGGACGAAGAGCTGCCCACAATCGTGTAGTACCCTAGCTGCATACATGTGCTACTCGCCCCTATCTGCATTTTCCAGTACGCATGACTGCCGTCTCAATGTGCCGTCTAAAGCCAATGACAGCACTACGATGTAGTTATAATGACTTCAATCCATCTAGAAAGTTAACTAAACGATTATTTCACTAATTTGGCTATAGAATACGGTGACTATACTCTTTGTAGCAGGGTGAGATGTCATGTGATTTATACGTGATTCGGTTTTCTTTCACCGTGCAACTTGTTTTTGCTGTTTCCATAGGTTAAATGCATAATCTCGGGTGATTATGACGAGACAGATGTCCGCACTTTCAAAGACGAAAAGCGCCCTCTATTTCGAAGTGGAGCAGTTAACACATTCGTCTTGTCTGTTCATAGGTGCGAGGTTAACCAATACATACGTTAATACAAGAATGGAATCGCTTTGGGATTCTCATTTGTGTCATACAAAAATAGTTGAAATTCATACAAAGCTAGTTCTTTAACGAATATTAACTGAAACGTAACTGTCTATAGAATCTCTTTCAAGTATCTCTTTCAACAAAGTCGTTTTTTAGTTCAATATGTAACGGGCACGTGTAATCATAACCACATCACCACAATCTCAATACTACATTTACTATTAGTGAAATAGCTCGGTTTTTTTACCCTAACTTACTATCTGCGCAGCATCTTTGTCGAAGAAAGATATAATAGACGTGTTTGCTTTATTTAATATGCTTGCTGTAACCGATTAAAAACTACCAAATAATTAACTTTTCTAAATCTTACTTGGGTTATTCCAATTATATTTAATTTTAATATTTGGATAAGTAAGAAAACAGAACGTATCGAAGAGATCGAGGAAGAGAAGAATAAAAAAATATCAGAAAGCAGTTGAGCTTATAGAGGGATCGTCACTTCTAGTAATGTTGCCCCTATTTGACGTCATTATATATGCATTTTCAGTCCCCTTGGCCAGCTAAACTACGTGCGAATCTGGCACGACAACAGTGGCAAGGGCATATTTGGATCCTGGTACCTGAAGTATATCACCATCACCGACATACAGACTGGAGAGATGTTTAAGTTTATTGCAGAAAAATGGTTCGCGGTAGAATCCAATGATGGACAGGTGAACACATTTAGTGCACGCTACGTGTGTACGTGTCTAGATAACATTTGCTCCCTGATGAACAGCTCACTAAAGCTATGTTCTTATTAAAAATTGGTTTACGTGGTATTCTTGTCCCAGAGAGGCCAATTGAAAGGCTAGATCCAGTAAATACCAACACTATGCAGCAAGGTACCGCCGAACGAAATTCTGATGTCGGTTGACTTGATATATTATTAACTGGCACTTGTGAATGTGTCATGTGCATCTATTGCCCTGGTATTTTAGGTAGACCGTCTACTGCCAGTCGCCGGCAGGGAACAGATGGAGGAGTTCGGTCATTTGTTCCAAAACAAGGCACAACGTGATCTTAAAGATGGTCACTTGTGGTTTTCTGTCGCCAGTCGGCCCCCAAAAAGCCGATTCACCCGTCTCCAGGTAGCCATCACTAGTATAGTCATTCAAATACACACGCTAATATGGACGTATTCACGTGTGGAGACATCCAAATCATAATTCATGACCTGCATTTCTCTTAAAAGGTCGCTGTTCTCGTTACATCCCTTTATTGCGTGTGACTCGCCACTGGCAATTTATAAGTGCTCGACGCTTATGGTACGTTGTAGACTAGTGGGACATGCTTCCCTCCGGGTAAGGACATTTTACTGCAGCACGTAGGTAATGGGGTTTCTACATGTGTTTCCCTGACAGAGGTCAACATGCTGCTTGTCACTGATGATGACCACCATGCTGGTAAGCGCCATGTGGTACGGACAAGTACCGGAAACTACGTCACGGTCACAGGCGGGATTGAAGTTTGGGCCATTCTCGATCACGAGTCAGGAAGTTAGTGTGTAGATCAATTTCTACTTTGTGACGCGCGATAGTGAATGTAAAGTTAGGAATATATTAACTCACTTGCTCGTAATATGTCGGGGTTGAATTTAGTAGAATGACAGTCATTGTTTCATACATAATGGTCAGGTAAACAGTCATGGTAAATTTTTATAAACGTCATTTTGTGTATACTTTTTTGTAAATTCAGTTGAATACAGAGTGAATTTAACTTGTTGATGTTGATGGAACGACTGGATTTCTTGCAGATTGGTGTTGGTTTAATGTCAAACTTGGTCATCTTTCCAATCAATATACTGGTCGTGATGATGTTCCGCAAGACTCGTCCTCGGTATAAGAAGACGTCACCCATCATGGAGGCCATACGCACAAATCGCGGGAAACATCAGAATGGAAAAACAAATGCGTCTGCATATCCAGTTGATGAAAATGACGGAGCCTCTCTAAAAAGTGGTGATGCATGCCGTAATTACGTATTGTTATAAAATGAGTTAAGATAATGATGTTATATATGCTGCTTTGTATTGTTCATTGAACAGTCGGAGTCAACCTACGTGTGCAAACAAAATAAGGAAAGCCTCGTTTTCACTTCGAGTAAGACATGTTTAGTGTTGCTATTCCCTATATGCTGGCGGCTCATATATTTTTGGTATTAGTGGGAAAATGCGTTGAAAATTTTTTAACTTCTTGCTTATATCGCGTTGAAAACTCGAGTTTTATGTATCTTCTGTTCTACGTAAAATACTGATTCGAACACTGCCAGGAAATCACGGAGGCGACATGGACTCGATCTCCAGCGACTGGTCAGATGCTGAACTACCAACTACAAAGTCAAAGGCCAGGGGCATCAAGCGAGCATCCCAGCTGCGACCAGACTCTGCGGCTTCTTACGAGATATCTTTAGATGATGATGATTACCGCCCTGAGAGCTCGGCATCGCGTGAGACTAACCTCGACGTGCCTATGCCGAATGACTACGAAGACACAAGGTGTGAAATCCTAGTCGTGCTGACTTATGACTGTGTTACCCTATCGCCTTCATGATAAACACTCGTGCTAACATGCAATCAACCTTGCTTATCTGATATTACTACCATTATTGACTGTGGACTTGTCTCTTACGTGTAATAAGATTTTAAGGCAGACATGAAGCAGAGCAACCAAGGAGATTTACTGGAGCGCTCACTAAGTAGTGCTTTGATATGATTAATGTGTTCCAACCAGCTAGATGATAGAAGCTCTTGTAGTTGTTGTTTTGCGACACGCTCTGACTCTGTTATGGAATGAGCAGTTTATTCAGCAAACATGAATTCAAAACATGTGATTTTGAGGTTCGAAGAGTTAGTATAACATATCACAGCATATCAAAGATGGTTCATTCCTTGCAGTTGTATTGATTCCCAATAAATTATAAAAGAGTTAGACATTATATTATGATATATATATATATATATATATATATATATATATATATGATAATAGCGGGGATAGAACTTAGCGTTTCATTACACAATTTGTGTGTATCATGAGATTCACAACGTGGCGTCACATTAAATCTTTATCTGTACAGGATTGTTCCAAAGAAGAAGACGGAAAAGAAAATGCCCTTCTCTCTGCCGTGGTGGTTCGTGATCATTGCATGGATTCTCGTGACTCTGACGGTCCTCAGCTCCATGTTTTTTATCCTCCTCTATGGCATACAGTTCGGGGACCTTCTCTGCCAGAAGTGGCTGTCGTCTCTCTTTATCTCCTTTTTCTTTGATGTTCTCGTAACCCAACCCCTGAAGGTAAGTTGGAGCACGCGTGTTTGGTTGAGTCTATGTGAATTATTTACTAGTCACTGTGCTTGCCTTGTGCCGTCATTGATAGAATCAGAGGCGTATCTAGGAAAAACAGCGCCCGGGGCAAGTGCTAAAATTGCGCTCCTTCCAACTTCTGACGCCAATGAAAAAAATTATGAAAAAAATGGAATGTTGAGTTTTTGGTTGTTCTTCAGATTAGGATGCCAATACTTCTAAACTACAGCTACTATCCCAGGTCCAGGTAACAGGGGCGTGTACAGGATTTGTACAAGGGGGGTCTAACCGTAACCCAAACTTGCGAGTACGCGAAGGGGGGTCTGGGGCTCTCCCCCCAACATTTTTTGAAATTAGACCCCCTGAGATGCGTTTTCTGCGCGAGCAGGGAGGGGGTCCGGACCCCTTGGACCCCCTCCCCCCCTGTACACGCCCCTGGGTAATCAACTTGTCAAATAAAGGATTGAATTATTTCAAGATATCATTTAGTAGGCAGATTTTTTTTTTCCTTTGCGTTTTTGCGTTTTTTTTTACCTTTGACTTTTTTGCGCCCCCCTGAACATGACGCCCGGGGCACGTGCCCCTCTTGCCCCCCCCCTAGATACGCCACTGGATAGAATCACCATAAAAAACATGAATTGCGATCTTCTTTATACATTGCTATCTTCCATACTTGACTAGAGTGAAATTACACCACTCATATGGCTTGCGCTATTATGCAAATTCACCACCTAACGCTCGCCTATTATTTGGTTACTGGAAGATGTTTATTTTATTATTATCACGTGGCTATCTTTTAATGGGAAATCGCTCCTGTCCGGAAACGATAATAAATGGTCCTATATATATGTCGCGTGGCAGCATTACTCAAATTATTCCCTTCTACCCTTGTTCATCGGTGTTCCTACAAGCTGTTTTTATTCATGATGTTCTTTTAGGCACATCAATATTATTGTTTCTGCTACCAGTTTTCTCGCAGAACAACATCTTGTTTAGGAGGGCTTTTACTACCAGTTCTTTAACAACTTGATTCTATACACATACACGTGTTCCTGTTTGCAGCTGTTTTATAGCATGCTTTTTTATGCACAGGTGTTCCTGCTGGCGGTGTTCTTCAGCTGCGTCTGTAAGAAGATTAACATTGAAGATGACGATGCGGACTTTGATCATGAGGAGGTGAAGCTAAATAAGGATGAGGAGTGGATGCACGAGGACGGTGAGTGTTACAGAGTCATGCACGTGATACTCTGACGATTGAGTGTTATATAATAGCCTTGCTGTACAGACCTGCATCATACACGTGAACTGGCAGTTTAACGAAGGAAAAATGCAACAGGTGAATATAACAATTTTCCTCTTCGACCGGCACTGTGAATGCTATTGTCTTTACTTTTAGTTAGCAACCAAGTGGTTGGTAGCTTATAGGTGTGCGCTAAGTCGTGGCAGTGCTTTGATACAGAGTATGAATACATATTTACCACAAATGTTATGAATTATAGAAATATATATGATCAGTCTGCAAACTATTGGTTATTCAATGTAGGTATGTACCTGTCAAGGTCTCGTAACACAGCCTATCGCCCGCCACCAACAGCCGAACTAAACGCTGCACGTGAGACCCGCTTCAAGGAGTTGAAGATGTTTGAGATTCTGAGAGAACTCGGCATTTATACATTCTTCCTGTGGATTGTCTGGGTCGTTAGCTACAGGTATAATGTCGGTGCTGTTCCTGCATACTCTTGCTAAGCTCGTTGATTCTGTGGAGCAGCTTCTTCGTTTATCGAAGATGGAAAATCTGAACCAACATTTAATTCGAAATGAATACCTTACAGCTGAGTTACCAGCATTTTTCGTTTTTAAACCATCTATCTAAACATTGCTAGTTTATCTACCTATAGGCCAATCATCTGGCATGGAACGGCTATAGTTATGGCAATAATGTTATGATTATACTGCAGCCAACGGAACCCAAATTCATATGCGCAGCAAGCTTCATTCCAAGCCCATTTCCTGGCACCAGGTGACTCGTATCTAGATTTTGAAAATGTAAGTAACAAGAAAATTTGCCATCATTTACAAGGCATTCCAAATCGGAATGATGCATTACTATATAGTCCTACATAAAAATAACGATCGATATATAATATCTGATCGATTATTATACGATCTTTGCATCGATAAATAGTCTTTGACACTATTTAGTCTGTTAGTAAAGTGAATGAATTTGATGAATTTGATTGACACAAGTCAATGAAATTGATTTAAGCGTATGATGCCGTGAAAATACATAGACATTCTGTGCATCCGATTCTCACCACATTGCAGTTGTACCGTTTGGAACGAGTTTGGAACTGGACTCAGAACGTTCTGCCCGGAGCACTGGTGACCACCAACTGGTACAACGGAAGTCCTCCCGTTGATGAGCGAGGGTTTCTTGGCGACCGGACTAACAGACGATTAGGCCCGGCATGGATGCGTCAAGTACGAGTGATTCCAGGTACATGTGCCCGTTTTCGTTTGTGATATCGATGTTTAAAGTGAGTAAGTTTTGTAACGCCTAATTTTTCTTGCGACACAAAGTAAGTGACGTTATGAAGTGTATTCTTAACTTTCATGTTAATGTTAAAGTTGATATTGATGTTGATTTTGATGTCGATGTAAATGTAAACGTAAATGTAAATGTAAATGTAAACGGAGGTATATATGTAAATATAAACGTTCTTGCAGAATCTTGCAAAGTGAGTGAATTCATGGTTCAGTTGACGCCAGAGTGTGCTGATTCTGCTCTGCTCCACGAAGAGACGCGGGATTTTGCTCTTGATTGGAGTCTGACGGGAGTAGACGTCAACCAGCAGACGGAATACAACTACCGTTCTGGTTCAAGCATGCAGAGCTTGCCGTACTGGGGTCGCATCGGTCCCTACCCTGGCGGAGGCTACTATGTGTTCTTTAAAGAGACTGTGAGCGATGTCACTAACCAGATGAAGGAGCTAGAGAAGAACCGATGGATTGACAAATATACGCGAGCAGTTTTCATCGAGTTTTCCACATACAATGCATACGTAAACCTCTACACTGTCTGCACGATCCTGTTTGAATTCCCCTCTTCTGGCGGAATCTGGAAGTATGCCAGGTTTGATCCCATAACTCTTAGCGAGCCAGCCGACTTTGCCATCTTAAAAATTATATGTCAGGTAATTTATGCGATATTTATCCTTATCTTCATCATTAAATTGATTATTGACATCGTGCAAAAGAAAAAGGCATACTTTAAAGATATTTGGAACTGGAACGAGTTGGCAATCATTGGATTCTCTCTGGCTGCCATCATTATGTATTTTACACGTATGGTGTTAGCCAATAGCATCATAGCCACGTTCAAGGAAACGAAAGGTAAGAGCTACATCACGCTGCAATACATCAACTACGTCGACGAGATTCTCGGATACATGATTGGCTTCACTTGCTTCCTCGCAACACTCAAGATGATTCGTCTGCTGCGCTTCAACAGGAGGATGTCGTTGCTAGGCCAGACATTGGCAGCGTGTGGAAAAGATCTGTTTGCGTTCACAGTGATGTTTGGCTTCGTTTTCGTGGCCTTCACGATGGTGTTTCAGCTGCTACTTGGTACCAACATGGTGGAGTACTCAACACTCTTGCGCAGTGCAGAGACCAGCTTCTCCATGATACTAAATAAATTCAAGTAAGTCGGGTTTTCACATGGCATGATCATCGTACAGCTATAGAGGCTTACTATTGTCTGGCTATACTGATTTTATATACCTTTTCTGACCGGCTGGAATGCTAGTATTTAATCGGTTCATCGGGTCATCATATGCTAGGGATAGAGTCAAGCGAAAAACTTATCTTCCTTAATATCGTATCGTACTATTGGTGTTGCACCTAAGAGAAATGTCATTCTGACGTGTGCTTTAGTTGATATGTTTATAGACATAATTACAATGCATATATTACTAACGTTATGTAAATAAATAAAATCTTTGTCCTTGATATAAAAGTCCTTGATATCGTCGCAATGGAGCAAACATTGCAACGATCTTTTCAATAATTGGAACGAACATCTGTTTGTTCGTTGCGTATACTTTCTACTTTTACCATTTACTTATTGGTATTCAACATTGCATCGTCTGTATAATCAATTAAAGGTCATATCGTAACTCAATCGAGAGGTTTCGTCATGACATGACGATGAATCTCTTGTTAGTCAGTATTCAGTCATACATTAACAGTTAAGTAGGTAACGGTAATGTAACAAATGACTGTAGCTGCTTGACTAGGTCTTACCGCGAGGCTATTGGTTCTATTTGTATCCTCGCAAAACCGAGAATTTTACCCAATATGGTTTATTAATGATCACATCGTACCATTTAATAACGTCCATTATCCCAGTTCCCGTTTTTCATTGTAGCATGAACGACATGTTGAGGGCCTCTCCTGTGCTGGCTCCGATATTCTTCTCCGTCTTCGTCGTTCTCTGCACGTTCATTCTGATGAATATGTTCCTTACGATCATCGTCGTATCGTTCACTATCGTGAAGCACGACAACGACAAGCAGTCGAACGAATACGAGATGGTCGATTTCATCTTCGGTAGAATGAAGACGTGGGCCGGAACCGGAAATAACAAGGTGAGAGCAAACAGCATATAGTGCTTGGACAGCCGTCTGTCGGTAGTCGTCTGTTAATGCGGTGAGAAGTGCGTGGGCAAAAATATAGCCGACAGCTTGCGTAGGCTTATGTCTACACAGTCTCAAGTTTTTCACGCAAACAACTGTAATTCTGTTTGGATATGTGAAACGCAAACGCATTTCTGAGCGTGTTAGACATTCACAGAACTTCTTGAAATCGAAAAGTAACGCATGTAAAATAGAAAGCCGTAAATACAATAACCAAGATAGCCTCTATGATGCTCTAGATGCCAAGACACGCATTAACAAAGGTGGAGAAATCTTAGGTAGCTTGACTTATTGACTGGATGTCGATCAAGACCTATAATGCTTTTAATTATGGTCTAGGTGGCCTCGGTGCCGGAAAAGAAGCCAGAGCCGGTTCAAATAAAATCCGAGAACGAAATTTTGCAAGAGCGAATTGATAACTTTCCCCATACCGTCGACGTACTAATTGAATACATTAACAAGATTTACTTTGCAACCGACAAAGCCAAAATTGCCGGTCAACCTAGCAAACGTGATATGATCACAGGTAGGATATGCTAAAATTGTCGACATCTGATAACTGATTGGTGTATAGTATAAATTTCGATGTTCTATGTCAATAATAAACAATAGAGAATTATTCATTTTGGTAAAGGTGAAAAAGGTAAGGTCTAAAATGTGAGAATAGCAATACTTACTTACACATTATTCGCTTACGTTTGTTAATTATTCATTATTCCATAAACGATAGACATTAATTTCTGACGACCTCGTTGTTTTTCTCATTTAAAATCCGTTACAAATGTTATCAGAGATCTTTTACCAAGAGCATTACTTCTTACTACTTCCTTATTCCCTACTTTCATATTTTCATGACTTATCCGAGAAAAACGTGTTATGAGGTCATTGTTTTCGGTTGCTACCGTTAATTAGACGTGATGATTATAGTGATCCTGTAATATTTTAGGTCACGTTAGTAACGCTCGCTGGGACCAACAGGGAGCAGGTCCTGCACCGGAATCTGCGAAAAAGGAGAAACACAGCACTTTGGAGCTTGATGAGCTAGATAATGATCTGGCAGCGCTCTAGACAAGCTTTCGGCGTGGGATGACCTGTCCGAGATAACTATCTGCATAACGCGTATTATTCACCACGGATGGACACTATTTATTTGCTGTCAGAATGCGTATCGTATCGCGCTAATATAGATTAAATCAATTGCTGGAGCTTTTCATAGCACATAAAGTACAATCATCAACTAGAGTGGATGAGCATATGTAGTTTGGAGTGTCATTGATGTGCGTGTTTGATATGTGCTTTAATTGGGTATAGTCATACCCTCATGATGTTTAGTGACATGTACGATTAGCTGTTGCAACGCCGAAACAAGCTCCGACAAATTTTTCTCCCCAACATATTTAGGCGTCTATTCCTCATATGACAGGAATTCTTTTGTAAATATCACGAGAAAGTATGGATTCCTAAATGTCTATTAATAGACTTACATAGTAAAATATTGGTATCAATGGCAATTACATCGTGTTCCGAAACTATGACCGCATCCGTAGGTATTCGCAGGTTTTTGACGAAATAAATTAATTCGGAAATGCGAGGCGGAGTGATGCCGGCGTTTTCTTGAATAAGTCCATCTCTCGATACTTTATTCGGGCTTGTAGACTTACATCCTAGTTTGTTTCATTTGTGCTTTGTGGTGAAAAAAAATTAAAAACCGTAATTCTCGTTTGATGAAAGGTGCAATCGTTACAAATTAGTGCTGCCCCGCGTGAAGTTTGTCTGTGCGTTTCTTACACATAACACGTTATAGGGAAACTAATGTATATGTAATGCGTTCATTTCGAAGCTAGGTTGACTGATCTTTGTTCTATAGCTCCCATATAGGTAGCTTTCTTGTAAATAGAGCATTGAAGTTTGCTATGTGGCTATGCGAACTAACTTGGTTTGTAATTGTAATTTTAATATCTTAATGTATCGCAATCCCATTGGTTATTACCTCGTACAGACTGCAAATTAGATACCACATCAAACTGGTCCGGCCCAGGCGCGCGTACGGGGTATATAAAGCTAATGGCAAGGTCAGAGCGAACCTGTGATAACTTGGTATGTTTGCTGTCATAATTATAGAATTACATTTGAACATATTTATTTAATTTCAATTCGAAGTATTTCTTAAAAATGAATTAGGCTTAATAATTATATTCAAATAAGTATATTTTCTTAGTTGCACTTGAGGGATGGTTGCTCCATGCATTAGTTCAGGCCTAAATATCTTTAGTTAGAAGTTTTCTATACTTCATCATTTATAATAATAGTTAAAGCATATGACACGATGGAGAATCAGCGATGAACCGGCGTCATATATATCCAGTATAATACCATATATTGTTATAAATTGGAATGTTGTCGTTGATAAAAAATTTCAATTATTATACCTTCAATCACACTTAAACGCGTAGGAATTAGTTGTAGTAGCATTAAGCGAATCTCAATTGCATCTTGAGTCCGAGACAAATGTTATACCACATATACTGTTATAGAACGTTACTGGCATTTTTTGCGACCTGAAAATCTTTTATTGCGAGGGCCTGTTTGTTCCACTGTCTTGAATTAGTGAGTTTATGAGGAAAGAAGTGTGCTAAACACATGTTCAGTAGAAAAGTCATCGGTGATTTCGCAAGTTTAGCATGAACAATAAATAACGTGTGGCTGCAGAAAAGACAGCGTACATAGGTTGACTAAGGATTTCCTTTATTCGTGATGCACAGACGTTCAAAAAGCCTAATGATCACTTATTATAATTATAAAATAAATAAAGACTACGTCAATCAACTGTCACTTCTTCACCTTCCTTATACTTATACAGGGTAAAATTATGAAATCACGCATACAGAACTACTTATTTGCATAAGATGGCTAAGCAAAACGTTAAAAATAAGAGACACATATATAAAAAGACACACGCGCGCGCGCTTACGCACGCACGCACACACACACGCGCGCGCGCTTACGCACGCACAAACGCACACACACACGCACGCACACATACACACACACACACACACACACACACACACACACACACACACACACACACACAGTATATATATAGTACTATATTGTAGAACGTAGGTTAATTCTAACCGTTCGGTTCAATAGTCCGGTATTGTAGTACTACTACTACTTAGTTTAGTTTCTAG